>NW_008752261.1:123998-132762 GCF_000715545.1 Opisthorchis viverrini | reverse complement strand
CTCAACGAGCCGGTCGAATGGAAGGTATGTGGGCCACGGTACGGCACAAATCGTAAACTAGCCAGTGAGATGCCGATAAAACTGCATCTTACCGGCGAATCAATTTAAGGGATATGAAATACTCTTAAAGTTATGTAAATGAAAGTGTGTAAGGAGGTTTTATCCATCGAACCACGTACCAATGGTGTCCCCGCATGTGGCGAATTCCCATGTTCGGCGAAAACATCAACAACAGGCTACCTAATTCACAACCAACCCTGCTTCTGGTGACATCAATATGTGGTAAATAACCACGGATCAATCGATTCCTAAGTGACCTCGTCCGGCGATCCACATTCCAACACAGCTACTATTACAACAACCTTGCTAGAAATAGTACAAATGCATGCGCACTCATGTCGACGAAAACCACGAAATAAAACGCACCAGAAAGGGTTAGATTACTGACCACTTCCAGTAACCGTATGGGCCACGTTCAGCTAAGTGCGAAACCCCAGAAGCCAAGTCGTTCAAATGTTGCTTTATCGACAAATGCATGGCCCCATTGACAGTTGGAAGTGATCAACAGTATTCCGATCCACATTTCTGTTTGCCTAAACCACAAGTTGTGGTACTAGGCCGGCTACTATACACCGAACTACGAACTCCTAACGGGATCCCAAAGTCCACACGGACTCGATGCAAGGTGGTTACAACAGAGCGAAACCCATTGGTTGATTTAAACAACACGTGAGGTGACAAGGTCAAAGAGCGGTGTAAGTTCAGGTCAAAGACAAGAAAGATGGTATAGGCGCAAAACCGGAGCAACGAAAACGGGAAATCACGTCACACCAAAATAAGAATAGAAGACAACCAACACCGCCCCCAAAAGCCAGCATAGCTTTTCCAGATCCACCACCTCAATTCACCGCATATAAGAATGAGCTCAACGGGAAAATTGCTTTAGCCACGAACGCCTCACTCAATCCAGAGAATGTGCTTAGAGTGGGTGAGCACCTATCTATCTTTTATTGCTTCCAGCAGGTGGATGAGACGTATATCGCGCCTATTCTTATCAGATGCGGTCTTTACTAGTAGTTGGCTTCCACTACGATGGCTTTAACCGCTGTCGTGGCCTCTCCACTACTGGGGCAACCATGAACACTGTCCCCTTGAGGACAAAAGCCTCGTCACCCCTTCCAGTTTGAGCCAAAAGCTCTTCGTCCCGAGTTCCAAACAGTCAAAAGGGTCATGCAGTCGTTGATAAACCACAAGTTGAACGGTTTGGCTTTTGGGGTTTTGCGCGTAATTCAACGTGGCCCAATTGATTACTGGACACAATGGACAGTAGTCAAATCTAGCTTGCTACGTCCACGATGACCAACGTTTTGCTTGACTCGCTAGGCAAGCCGGATGCAAAAGTTTCATTACCAGGCACGAAAACAACGGTCAAAATGTGGCTGTCATAGGTGTAAACTGATTAGTCAGTTTCATATTTCTGTAAGAGATTTTGAGATGGCAAAGCAGTTGAGGCGCACACCTGTAGACTCGAAGGTCCGTAGTTCGAATCCGACCACTGCGTCTCGACTGCTCCTTTCTAGGTTTGAGCAGCCTAGCAGTATTTCGGCCCTCGTGCTTCCTACGAGTGGCATGGCAGCTAGGCACCGTGAGGGTTCTACAGCTGAGTCATTCATTAACGACAAGCATTTGTACATGCAAATTCGGTAATGCTAATTTGTCTCCAATAAATGCAGTTTCTAATTGGTTTCACCACATAAGTTCCATGGTTTTCGCTCCTTCTTCAGAGCAGTGGTTTTAAGACTGTTGGTCACACACTGCCATCGCCAAACCGAAGAGCGGAAAATCAACTGGACTGACGGTGAAATCCGACTGCTCAGCTCCGCCAAGAACAGCAAGGAGCCGAAATGCCAATATACCCTTCAGTTGTAGTGATGTCCACAAAGCCGATGAACGAAAGCAGTCGTAAGGAGCATGCTAGCCAAACGGAATAACGGTAATTGGGATAAAACAACGCACGGACTCACTTGTCACCTTTACGCCATTGAAGACGCGTGTCATACACGCGTACCAGTCCACCGTCCACACGTAAAAAGAAACGCTGCAGAAGGAGAAATCCGGTGTTCATCGCGCGCAGCTTGAGGTGTAACATAGCCACCCCGTTGTCACCAAGTTCATCCTCGTAAAGTGTGGTCTCGGCATAGAACAGAATGGGATCACGCCGTTGGAGAAGGGCTAGATCTAATCCGGGTTCGTATGGTTCGATGGTCCAGTCACCTGGCAAAATAAAAGTGAAGTGTGGACTATGATAACAGTGGGTTATTATTAGAACGAATGCTTCGCTGTTCAGGTATAGTAGTGAGGTGTATAATACCCATTCCGACACAAACACCTGCGGTCGAAATCGAACGTAACCAAGGCTACTCAAGAGGGCATCTGACTTTTGCTGGCCCCGACTTTCCCGCCTCAGACAGGTTTCTTCCTTCTTTAATAACCAGAAACTAAAACGGATATTCAAATGGGTCCAGTAGTACACTTTTTTGAAGAGATCCCGTGGCTTTTTTACGCATGCTGAGTACGGATGTGTGCTGTTTTGAAGTATAACCCTCGGAATAGAACTTACGAACACATACCAGAAGCTGCCAGGTGATGGACAAATGAACCAGTTACCAAGCGCCAAAGATGCTCACTGTTCATGATACTGTGTATTGACTGGTAAATCCTGTGTGCGTTGAAGCCTGTAGTCTGGAATAATTTAGGTACCTAAGCGTACACAATCCATACAGCTCGGGACAGTTCAGTGGTTAGGGCGCAAACTTAATGGCCAAAAGTACCCTGCTCGAGTCCAAACCTGGTATCTTGACTGCTACTGTCATGGTTCGACAAACTTGCAGGATATCAGTCCTTGTGAATCCGTTGGATAGTGTGGCAGTTAGGCACCGAAAAAGTGTTACAGCTGGACGATGCTTAGAATCCATAAGCTGTTCCAATCATGCTTCATGGTGTCTCTATAAATACGTGACATTTCCTCTCTTCAAAGTTTCGAATTTCTTGTCCTATTGGCGAAGGTTGTGCCCCCGTTCGCTTGTCACAAGAATACCCTCGTTTTGTGGCGCGTAAATGACGAAAGTGCAACGGCAACTGACACAGAAGGTACGTATACCATCGATAGGCATCCTAGTTCAGGGTTGAAGCCCCGTTCGCTTGTCACAAGAATATCCTCGTTTTGTGGCGCATAAATGGCAACTGACACAGAAGATACGTATACCATCGATAGGCATCCTAGTTCATCATCACCATCAAGCATCCATCTGACCTGCGTCGGTAAATATTTGTAGGCTACTTCCGGTCTGTAGAGTTGCTGCCGCTAGGGAATCTATCGGGTTCAGTAAGGAGCAACCCCAAGTTTTGTGGGAGAATGTAAAAGCGGTTCTATGTCTGATAGTCAGCAAAACGTGGTTCCAGTCCGGCTTCAGTCAACTGAGCCTTGTCTTATGTTACACTTGTTCAGGACTGTAGAAACAATGATCGCCTCGAATTTCGCTTAGATTTTTTTAGTCACAAACTATGCAACAAAGAGAATGGGAAGGAAAACGTTAGAGCCGGGGGCCCAATCAGTTCATTTACGTCAAATGGATCTGCTTGTCCGGTATGGCATGGAGTGGAATCTACGCAGCGAAGATGATACCATTGGTGCAACACCGCAACTGGCTGCGTAACAGCCGTGTATGTCACGGTTACGAACCATTAGTTTGTCGTACCGCGATTCGCACCCGGGGAGACAGTATTTACCAATCCGAATGAGTTTGTTGGTAAGGACTTTCATGCTTCGTTGCTAAATCACGGACTGGGTGTGGGCGGAAAGGTCTCCTCAAGGCGAACGGTCCACTGTCGTATGAAGCACATGGGGGAATGGATTGTCCAGGTGCCACCTGGAGTATACCAGCACTACTGATATACTGCACTAGTTCCGTACAGTTCTTCGGAGACACGAGTGAGCTCCGTGTTAGTGTCAAGTGAGGACTCAAGGAGCATATCGATTAGTAAGTTACAGAGGAAGCGCGACGGAGGACATTCTGGCCTCTCACCAATGTTTTCTAGCACCTGAGTGCGCACGGTAAAGACCGATACACGAACTAGGCTTCGGAGGTACAGCAAGAATTCCAAAGTGTCTACAGCTGCGGCGAAACCTACCACAACTGGAATTCTTAAGGAACAAATCGGCACACACGTTTCAACCATAGACTGGAGAACAAGGGTGTTATTCAGGCTTCCATCAACATGAGATGTCACACGTATGGTCCACAGCATGGCTTATGCGTTAATGAGGTGCACAAATTGCCACGCAACCCAAAGTGACCTCAGAAGCTGATACACTACTGTGTTTCTCAACAGAGGGGTAAAAACTCCTGGTTATGTGCATATGACGCACACTGAGTTACCGCAAGCTCAAGGGCATCACGATGCATTGGGAACAAACCTACCCAGAAGTGTGCCTGTGTATAATGTTGTGAATGTCCAATCATAGGGCTTTGGATGGTCCAACTGCTCTTCCGCATTAGCGCGAGCTTCCCGCCAGGCTCTAGCTATTGGAACCTGTAATAACATCAAAACAATCTAAATTCGGTATCACCTACTTGAACTGAGATCTGTTCTGCGTCAACCAGTTGCAAGGCATCTAACGCAGTGAACTCGATTGCACAACGAGGTTTCAAACCGGCTGCATGGCAAGGCAAACAAGGTCCATACTCGCTTGTCAGATAGACAGCTTACCTTTGTAATCCACGCAAAGTCTGTTCTTATCGAATATCATCTCCGGTAGGTTAGGTAATCGGAGCTGACGTTCGAAAGCCTAAAAATGCAGAAAACATGTCCGACGTATGGACACGTGGGTTAGACTAAGGATTACCTCTCGCTCGGGGCCGACCGATTTGAGAATGTGGTGCTCTACAAGAGCTATGTGCCAACAGTCAAATGAGTACTCTGACACGTCACGTTTGGGAGATGCCAAGGTGACTGGGTTATCCATAGAAGCTTGGTTGGTGGACCTGTTGGGCAAGACAGAATTGTGATACCAGACTGCATGGTGGAGGAAATGTGTACGATACCTTCAAAAACACGTTGCCGTACGACAGCATTGCAGTATGCACTGCTGACAATATGCGATAACCGACGCGGCATATTAGTATTTTCATCTGCAAGCCTCATACCGGTGTACTAGCTGAAATAGTGCTCTGTAAGAAAGGACGAGTGCTTATTCGTATCACCCACAAAAATAGTTCATGGGGAAGACGGTAATTCTAACCAGGGACTCCTTGTAGGAGTAACAGACCTCAAATAGACCAAACTTGAGAGGCACTGAAGAATTAACGAAATGAAAACACTACGATATTGACGAGTAAATGAGCAAATGAATAGTTTAGAAGCGTGAAGGGTCATGAAGGTTTGGGCAGATTAACGTTAACCTGAGTCTTGAAAATTCGAAAATCATAGGCATTTCGAAAAAAACGGGAAGTGAAAGAGGGAAATAGCTCTGTACGGGCAGCGAAGGGCTGGAACTTGGTGTGCGCGACTAGGGAGGGAACAACCGTGGAAGTGTTACGGGAAACTATAGTTCATCGGAGCAGTTACCGTGATAATAATCACAAAGCAGTGACTAGGGGCTACGTGCCATCTGTGAGTAAAGGCTTTCAGGTTATCGACGCGACGGCCGGCAAAAGGGGGGTCAACAGCATGTCCGACGCTTCGTTGAATATTACTGAGAGCGCACTGTAGAGGGAGTACACTGCTAGATATGACAGCAGTATTTTGCGAATGGATCTGAGACACATACAAGTGACCCAATGGGAGAAGAACAAAAAATGGATTTACATGATGTAACAAAACTTGTAGGGGTGTCGAAAACTCTTGAGGAACATCATATACAATCTATTCGGACGAGTCTCTACCACTATTAAATCCCTACCTAAAGTATCCATTTCTATGTGGTGGTCCGGCATGAGTGCTAGAATGACTGCGCGGGCAACACCCACTCTTTTTCTCTTCTTCTCACTATAAGGCTCTAAATTAAATGGTTGTGCGGCGGTGAACCACCACTGCCTCTAGTGAATTTAAAACACCTGGTTCTCCAGAGTTTATTCAGCCCGATTGACCGGTTTGTTATCCTTAACATGTTCGCCTAAGGAGAAATGCCTGGACGTTTGTGAACATCATCATCGCCATCGACAACATGAAGTGTTCCGCAGTGACGTTTCGCTAACGTAAGGCCATGGTTTATTTGAAAGACTCATTGTAAAGAAAAAACAAGCATAGACAGAAATGAACTGAGTGCTATCTTACTAAAATCACTCCTAGATGCATACACCTCCAAACACATACTCAGGCAACCTGGACAGAAAGTGACAATAAGAACGCCATCGACATGGATTAGCAGTCATATCTTGTACTGTCCCCAACCAGGCGCAGTGGGGATCACGTGGTCCCCATCCTGGAAGGCGAGTAGCACCGACATTACGCAAACATTTCGTAATCTCTTTCATACCCCTTTGCCAGGTCAAAGGTTGGCCAACTCTCTGATTCCGCCAGTTTGAAGTGGGCACGAAAACAACTCTCTTAGGCAGACCGTGGTTTCATATGCGCAATACATGGCCTAACCAATGCATATTCTGGTGCTGGACACACTTCGATGGAAGTCCCAGTTAAACAACCGAAATCTCACATTCTAATTGGCAGATTTCGTATTATCTGACACCAACCCATACAAGCTATGGTCCTGAGACATCGACTGTGGAACACCTGAAGACATCTCAAATCCGCTGCTCGAACTGGCCAAATCTCACAGCCATACAACGAAACAACCCACACTGTTGCCTGATACGCACTTCCACTGAGATTCTGGGATATACTACTTTCACGCCATAGGTAGCTCAAATTAGCGAACGCGACCTGAACCTTTCAGATTCGTTCATTGACCGCATCTGTCACACTATAATCAGACCTAATGCAAATTCCAAGGTACGTGAAACGCTCCACAACTTCCAGTGCCTTTCCCTGAATCGCAGTGTCCAGTGAATGCATGTACAGGAGCATGACCTTACACTTTGTAGGTGCAAAGTCCATAACAATGAACTGGATGGCGTTGGTCGGTTCATCTACGAACATCTGCGCCTACTCCTCCTCTTCGAGCACGAGAACATTTGCATATTCCAGATCAAGGTTTTCGTGGCAGGCTATTTGAACATCGGAGTTTTGGAGACTTTCAGGCGTTCGTCTCATTATTTCGTCACTCACGAAATTAAATAGGAATGGAGAGAGTGGACATCTCTGACGGACAAGGCTTTGTGTAAGGAAGCCTTTGGAGAGCTCTCCGTATACCCCTTGCGTCCAAAAGTCTGAGAATACAAAGAACGTATTACGTTCACAAACTTCCGGGGAATTTCTTCGATGGGCCATCGTGTTAAAAACAGACCGATCAACCAAGTCTAATGCGCCTTGGAAATCCAGGAATACTAAAGCTGTGGTTCGCTCGTACGTAAGGCGTTGTTCTAGCACCTAACGGAGTGTGATGATAAGTTGAAGAGCCTCTAGAAGACGATTCTCGCAAATTCTTCCAACATCCGGATCAGCAGGTTTTTCAGTTGTTAAGCGATTTGGCAACATCTTACGCGGCCAAGAAGCGACTCCGGACGAGGCGTAATCATATTCACAAATGTTCCAAAACGAGTGGCAGTCGGTCACTGATCCGCACCATCGGTGATCAAATTGAGTTCGTGGGCGGCACGCCGTTGGAAGAAACCATGTGGCCGAAGGACTTCGGCTATTTCGAAGTAGGTACAGTATAATAACAGACTGCGGTTAGCATAGATCTGAAACAACCGTTTTCCGTACATACCGAGTCCAATCCATATCCTAATCCACTATCAGATGCAGTAAGCCTGCCCAATTAGATCTCCGGCAACCACAACAATATCTTGGCTTCTAGCTTAAAGCAGCAGAGTACTCAAGGCGTCATAAAACTTGCCCTTGGTGGTGTTATATTTACAGTCGGCTGCGGCGTAACCAGACACGAGGAACGGACAGCAATCAACTTCCCGCTATTGAAACTCCTTCACAGATGTTGCCGGATGAACCGCACACAGGCGATTATCAATAGGCATTCAGCCAGGCAGGCATCCTTCCATCCAGTGACTTAGAACGACGCCAACCCCTGCATATCATCATCATTGTCAGCTGTAAGAAACGCGTACTTGTCATACAGTGGTTGTAGCTGTCACAGTTTCGTTCATTGATGATTTGGGGAGGTGGGGTAAATAGCTGCGCATTGGAGGCGGGAGTGATAAGTTGGTGCGTAAATATAGCACTGTCAGTGGACCGTCAAGTGGAGGAATTTGGAGGGCAATAGCTTGGATGCACGAGCGCCATTGAGGGCGCGACTAGGCCATGTCTGAGAATGCCTTCAACCATTAATGTGGCCTTGTCTCGGGGTCACCATTCAGGAAAACGGCAATGGCCAGTGTAGCTGAGTTCGCTGGTAACGGCTTTTATAATTTGCTGCCAAGTCATGTTTGACCGCCTCTGGATCGTTTCCACCCTTTACGTTTGTCTAGCGAAAAGAACCCTCCGATGGAGTCGGTCGAACGGCATACGCAGCACGTGGCCAAGCCAGCGTAACCTATGCAGCGTGATCCTTTTAGCTATCGAGGATGAGTTGGTCCTTCCAAGTACCATTCGAAGTACATCAGCATTGCTCGTTCGGCGTTCCCACCAA
>NW_008752261.1:119265-123631 GCF_000715545.1 Opisthorchis viverrini | reverse complement strand
TTCCGGGGCATTTCTTCGATGGGCCATCGTGTTAAAAACAGACCGATCAACCAAGTCTAATGCGCCTTGGAAATCCAGGAATACTAAAGCTGTGGTTCGCTCGTACGTAAGGCGTTGTTCTAGCACCTAACGGAGTGTGATGATAAGTTGAAGAGCCTCTAGAAGACGATTCTCGCAAATTCTTCCAACATCCGGATCAGCAGGTTTTTCAGTTGTTAAGCGATTTGGCAACATCTTACGCGGCCAAGAAGCGACTCCGGACGAGGGGTAATCACATTCACAAATGTTCCAAAACGAGTGGCAGTCGGTCACTGATCCGCACCATCGGTGATCAAATTGAGTTCGTGGGCGGCACGCCGTTGGAAGAAACCATGTGGCCGAAGGACTTCGGCTATTTCGAAGTAGGTACAGTATAATAACAGACTGCGGTTAGCATAGATCTGAAACAACCGTTTTCCGTACATACCGAGTCCAATCCATATCCTAATCCACTATCAGATGCAGTAAGCCTGCCCAATTAGATCTCCGGCAACCACAACAATATCTTGGCTTCTAGCTTAAAGCAGCAGAGTACTCAAGGCGTCATAAAACTTGCCCTTGGTGGTGTTATATTTACAGTCGGCTGCGGCGTAACCAGACACGAGGAACGGACAGCAATCAACTTCCCGCTATTGAAACTCCTTCACAGATGTTGCCGGATGAACCGCACACAGGCGATTATCAATAGGCATTCAGCCAGGCAGGCATCCTTCCATCCAGTGACTTAGAACGACGCCAACCCCTGCATATCATCATCATTGTCAGCTGTAAGAAACGCGTACTTGTCATACAGTGGTTGTAGCTGTCACAGTTTCGTTCATTGATGATTTGGGGAGGTGGGGTAAATAGCTGCGCATTGGAGGCGGGAGTGATAAGTTGGTGCGTAAATATAGCACTGTCAGTGGACCGTCAAGTGGAGGAATTTGGAGGGCAATAGCTTGGATGCACGAGCGCCATTGAGGGCGCGACTAGGCCATGTCTGAGAATGCCTTCAACCATTAATGTGGCCCTGTCTCGGGGTCACCATTCAGGAAAACGGCAATGGCCAGTGTAGCTGAGTTCGCTGGTAACGGCTTTTATAATTTGCTGCCAAGTCATGTTTGACCGCCTCTGGATCGTTTCCACCCTTTACGTTTGTCTAGCGAAAAGAACCCTCCGATGGAGTCGGTCGAATGGCATACGCAGCACGTGGCCAAGCCAGCGTAACCTATGCAGCGTGATCCTTTTAGCTATCGAGGATGAGTTGGTCCTTCCAAGTACCATTCGAAGTACATCAGCATTGCTCGTTCGGCGTTCCCACCAAACTCAAACAATTCTCCGAAGACATCGATGGTGAAACACTGAAAGACCTTTGACATCGTCGGTACACAGCGGCCAGGTCCGTGATCCATACAGTAATATGAAGCGCACCGCAGCATTGTAAACTCGACCCTTGACAGATAAGATGATGTCACGCCTACGCCACAGGCGATGCAGGTTCACAAAAGCTGCTTTAGCCTTCTCAATCAGGATGACAATATCACCTTTTGCGAGATCACTGGGACTGATACAGCTGCCCAGGTAAACAAATGTCTACTACCTCAATCGGTTCATCCGCAACCATGAGACTAAAGATCGAGCCCACCAAGTCCTGCAGTAGCACTTTACACGTTGCAGATGTGAAGTGCATGCCAAAAAGTAAGGCAGAATTAGTCAGATCATTTAATATTGTTTGAATTACCACGATGTCAGATCCGAGAAGAGTTATGTCGTCTGCGTACACGACATCTGTGAGCAGACGCCCCGGGAGCACTTCGACCCCACAAGCACTAGAGGCTGATAGGGAGTCTTCCATGATCGTATCAATCACGAAATTGAAAAGGAAAGGTGAAAGAGAACAGCCTTGTCTGACACTACTTGATGTAGTGAACTCAAGTGAGAGCTTCCCGTAGACGTTCACACGGTCGAGGGATTGTGTGCACCGTCGTACCCGTTGCCTGCGAATATGGCACTCCTGGCATCAACCATGGATAGCAATTTCGACGACATCCAGTGGTCTTGCGGTGGAAATGGAAAAGTCGCAAAGACAGCACTAAACGCTGCCAACATAGATTCTTTCGCATTTTGGCACGCTTCATCCACATGCTCACTGCCACCACAATATTAGCTTGCTGCGCAGATTTGCTGGGCTAGCTCAGATCGACACTGTTGTGCTATGGTAGTTCTTCGAAGTGGATTAGTATGCTTCTTGCTGACTTGCGGGGGCCGGAAGGGAAAGGAACTGTTAGGCGTGCACGCACCATGACGTGACCGGAATCAATTAGTGTGTCCCAGAAGGAACGGCAGTCTTGAATTGTGGCTCTCCACCGGTGGCTGAGGGTCACGTGGTCCAACTGGGTGCACGGTTGATTTGCAGTTGGTGGCCGCCTGTTACGCGATGCTAACGTTGCGCTGAGAGTTCGTACTTGCTAGAAACAGTTCATGATCAGCAGACAATTGAAGGAATCTATCTCTGTTATCCGTGCGGCGAAAATCGACTCAGAATCGACCGCCCAAATATGATCCCAAGGAGCTCAGACGACCTACTTGAGCATTCAAGTCGCCTGCAAGGATCACAATGTCAGTGCTTTTTGCCTGACGAATGAGCCCGGATAGCTCTCGATAGAAAGTATCCTTCTACGCACCAGAACTGAAGTCCGTTGGGGCATAAGCCGACACGACAAACAGGCACCGCTTTTTATATCGCGAGGCACTAAGCTTCATTGAACTGGATAACCGGACGGCGCAGAGACGACTGTTCACTGGGATCTGATCCAGCAAAGCGCGTTCAGCTCTGGGGATGAGTGCGACTCCCACGCCATATAATCCACGAGTCATCGCTTCTGGGTCACCGGACACACGGAGGGAGAAATGTGAAAAAGCTGAGTTCATCCTTGGCGTTCTGAGATGCATACCCACGCTTGGATCTTGTATGCGTGTTTCGGAGACACAGTATACATCAATTTTAAGGGAGTACAAGGTTTCAGCCCGTTTGCCAATTTGACACAGAGTACGGACGTTAAAATCTCCTATATAGAAAGGATCTCGTGGATTTAGAAAGGTGTTAATTTGTTTAAGGTTTGTAGGCAGCGTGGAGGCCCTTCGGTCAGATGACTGAGAGTCAAATGACCCGGCGACGTGAGGAGTTGGGGAGGGACATCGGTGGATACCGAACTGAGCAGGTAAGTGATACTTTCCAGTTGCCCAGGCCGAAGAAGTGGGTTTGGTTGAGGTACCCCAACTTCAGACTTTGACTACAAAAGTCTGACCCACAAGGCAGTGGGAAGGTAGGGTTTTGTTTGAGGACCCTGCTCGGAGCCGATGACTCAATAGTCTGACCTGCTCGGCTGTAAGGGTTTGGCCTAACCCGAGGGCGCCGGGAATAAGACATTACTGTCATTCCTGATGTCGCTGCTACAGCAGGTGCCTTTCGAACATCACCGGACTCTTTGGTTTTAACTATATATCGACCGTATTGGATAATGCGCCGGCGGTCATGGGCAACCGTTGGGCGATCGGAGTGTGCGGGTTTTGGGGCCGACCTTTTCTAACCCGTCCTTCCTCGGGGGAAGGCACCATCGCTGTTTCCATAAATAGGGACATGCTGGTCGCTTGGGGGGAATACCTTACTGCCTTTACATTCCTGTAGCGGATTACAGTACGCCTGTATCCCCAGACCGCCTCGTAGCACGATGCTTCGTGGTACGGATTTGTATGCTCTTTGTCTGGCTGCTCCCTTTTGGCCTTCCTGGTATGGTTGCACCTTGTGGAACAAAGTTCCAGTCAGTGTAGACCGCAGGATAATTGCAGCACTAAAGCCCAACCACCACATCAAGATGGCAGCTTTAGGTCGGGGCTAGATGCATTACAAAGATTTGACTCGACAGAATTTAAGTGCAGTTCAAGTACCGAAAGTTCAAATACAGAATGCAGCATAAACCTTGAAATTTGCCATACATCACGAGAGCACATAAGTCACCAACATCATGAATTAAAAAGCCACGTTTGGGGAGGTGTTCATTGAACGGTTTGTCGATCTTGGCTTTTAATGTTCAATGGGGAAGACGCCGTTAGTTCCTGGTTCGGTGGGTGCATATCCTCTACACTCGTGCTTTCATATAGTTTCCAAACAGCATATGTTTTCAGATGATGTGGC
The DNA here is from genome assembly GCF_000715545.1 of Opisthorchis viverrini. Classification (NCBI taxonomy): domain Eukaryota; kingdom Metazoa; phylum Platyhelminthes; class Trematoda; order Opisthorchiida; family Opisthorchiidae; genus Opisthorchis; species Opisthorchis viverrini. Next base: position 119,418 of record NW_008752261.1, on the reverse strand, counting down.
TGTTCATTTGTCCTATGGGTACGGTGAAATTCGAGTTGCCCTATACCAAATGACAAGATCGACTGGCTAGAAAAGGCATCCTTCATGAACGCATACACGATCTATTGAAATATGGTTGGCACTATCTTGAGATCAAAACGACAGTCAATCAAG
>NW_008752261.1:113843-118824 GCF_000715545.1 Opisthorchis viverrini | reverse complement strand
ACCTTCCGGTCAGTAAATTCGCGCTCTAACCCCTTGGGCCATCTCGCCCACGAGTGCCTGGTCTGTAACCCAACGCGTTCTGCTACTCAGAGAATAAACGGTTTAAGTGCTGCGCGCCTGAAACTGCAAATGGAATTAATCCGATTTCACAGCAGAATAAGTCTATTGATCCAGTCAGATCCACGGGATTATGTTTGGGACATGGCGTCAGGCAGCACGTCTGCGGGACACCTCTCTACCGCTCGCGCAGCTACGGCCAAGAACCCTCTGACGAACTTGATTGGGCCGCTTGCTGAGGTCGAGGAGAGCTCCGATTGGCCGAAAGAGTGGACGCAACAGCCAATCATCATCAAGTACCCGTCGGACGCAGGCTGGCAATGGCGCATACAGAAGGCGTTGGAATTTCCAGAATCTAGTCACAAACACTTCCTACGCAATACACTATGCAGGTGCTTTCGACCTTGTTTTGGGCGTTTGGTGTACGTTGTGTAATGTTGGTGGCTCGTTTGACGAGGACGTTCGGAAGCCTAAGATCACTGTGTTAATGCTCCAATGTAACCACATATTAATTATATGGACAGAAGGCATTGAGCAATAACAAAAACCCTTTGTGAAATGGAATGAAAACGGTGTGCGTATACGGAAAAAGGGACTTATAGTATTGCGGGTAAGAGTAGATTAGATCAGTTGGGGTCCGGATGCAAGGTTTCGTGTTTCTCCCGCCATTGTAGCAGCCGCACTTATTTATTTATTATGCGTGCATAGCGCGCCGTAATTCCTGTGTGGCTAGACACCGAGTCAGGCGACGTGGGAGGTACCATTGACTTGCGTTGAGTTGGGTTGTATGCGAATTGTGTTAGGGTTTCCATCAGTTTGGGTCATAAAATCGGATAGAAAGTGGTTTGTGCCATCAAGCTACTCAAGTTACTGGAGCCGTCAACCTCGCCATTCAATTTCAATTTGCCATCAGATGATCAGTCGGTTTCACATGCGGCTTACCAATTCGCATCCACGTTCGTTCGCTGAGCGGTGTGACGCCGGAGCCCGTAGCAAGCTTAAAAGGTCCTGGGATTTTGTTGATACACACCCCCACGAACTTCCTTTGGTAAGCAAAAGCAAAGTTGAACGTCGCTGTCGCCGAGTTGGAACGCGATTTGTGGGCTGCACGGTGATGTGCGCCCGGTCTAAGCCTCCGAAGCTAACGTTCACGTACGAAACAACCACCGAAGTTGCGTAAGGTATAATAACGCCCACAACGAAGTCAGGAACAATTGTACTGTGTTTCATCTATGTGGCATAAGCGGCAATAACTTAGTTGAAATTACTGCGCGTTCCGCCTGGAGTGTAGTTGTGCATAGCGGTTGTGCTACGGCTATGCACGTCCCGCTGCTCCACAAACTCGAGTAGTGGGAGGCTCAAACTGTCTCTGATCGGGCTTGCTGTCAGATTACTTGGACGCGCTGGAGTTGGTTGCTGTACACGTCTGCTTGAAGTCACAGGTAACTGACGGATAATAGCCGTGTCGTGCTTCAAGTTGATGAGCAGTAGACCTTCAGTGGTGAGGCTCTGCAACGTCGTTTCGGCGTCCTGTTCAATTCGGTTAAGCAACCGTTTTCTGATGTCAGCATCCTGGGACGACTAGGGACCGGATAGAAAAATGAGGAACCAAAAATTTTTCTCCATCATTGAGCTGAGTTTGAGGCGCTCGTACTTTCGACCGATAACACCGACAACCGTGATGAAATCATTATCGTTATTCTTGACCAACTTCAGGCGTTGATAGCAGATATTGATGTTTGATCACCAAATATCCGAGATGGTGTTCTGACCGTTTCTTCAAAGATGAGGTCGCAGTGCGGCTTGGGGAGAGTGAAAGTTATGAACCGTTCATGCTCCGATGTGCCGAGTTTTCGCGGTATTAGCCTTACTTTTGTGGTGTTTTGCGCTTGTCAGTACACCCAATCGGTCACTGATTCCCTCGTTCGCCACATCCAGACAAGAGATCCCCCTGTCCACACCAACCCCGTCAACTTCATCCCCATGCATCCCTACTGCATAAACCTAGTACCGTTGGCATCACCGGAACNAGCCTAAGATCACTGTGCTAATGCTCCAATATAACCACATATTAATTATAAGGACAGAAGGCATTGAGCAATAACAAAAACCCTTTGTGAAGTGGGATGAAAACGGTGTGCGTATACGGAAAAAGGGACTTATAGTATTGCAGGTAGGGGTAGATTAGACCAGTTGGGGTCCGGATGCAGGTTTCGTGTTTCTCCCGCCATTGTAGCAGCCGCACTTATTTATTTATTATGCGTGCATAGCGCGCCGTAATTCCTGTGTGGCTAGACACCGAGTCAGGCGACGTGGGAGGTACCATTGACTTGCGTTGAGTTGGGTTGTATGCGAATTGTGTTAGGGTTTCCATCAGTTTGGGTCATAAAATCGGATAGAAAGTGGTTTGTGCCATCAAGCTACTCAAGTTACTGGAGCCGTCAACCTCGCCATTCAATTTCAATTTGCCATCAGATGATCAGTCGGTTTCACATGCGGCTTACCAATTCGCATCCACGTTCGTTCGCTGAGCGGTGTGACGCCGGAGCCCGTAGCAAGCTTAAAAGGTCCTGGGATTTTGTTGATACACACCCCCACGAACTTCCTTTGGTAAGCAAAAGCAAAGTTGAACGTCGCTGTCGCCGAGTTGGAACGCGATTTGTGGGCTGCACGGTGATGTGCGGGTGGCCGCAGAATTTGAGGTCGACATAAGCCCTCTTTGTGGCCACGACGACTGCACCTGGAGCATTTATGACGCCTGAACCGGCAATAACGAGATAAATGCCGCTCACCGCAACGATATCGACTAGTGGGAGGCTCAAACTGTCTCTGATCGGGCTTGCTGTCAGATTACTTGGACGCGCTGGAGTTGGTTGCTGTACACGTCTGCTTGAAGTCACAGGTAACTGACGGATAATAGCCGTGTCGTGCTTCAAGTTGATGAGCAGTAGACCTTCAGTGGTGAGGCTCTGCAACGTCGTTTCGGCGTCCTGTTCAATTCGGTTAAGCAACCGTTTTCTGATGTCAGCATCCTGGGACGACTAGGGACCGGATAGAAAAATGGGGAACCAAAAATTTTTCTCCATCATTGAGCTGAGTTTGAGGCGCTCGTACTTTCGACCGATAACACCGACAACCGTGATGAAATCATTATCGTTATTCTTGACCAACTTCAGGCGTTGATAGCAGATATTGATGTTTGATCACCAAATATCCGAGATGGTGTTCTGACCGTTTCTTTCTTCAAAAGGTCGCAGTGCGGCTTGGGGAGAGTGAAAGTTATGAACCGTTCATGCTCCGATGTGCCGAGTTTTCGCGGTATTAGCCTTACTTTTGTGGTGTTTTGCGCTTGTCAGTACACCCAATCGGTCACTGATTCCCTCGTTCGCCACATCCAGACAAGAGATCCCGCTGTCCACACCAACCCCGTCAACTTCATCCCCATGCATCCCTACTGCATAAACCTAGTACCGTTGGCATCACCGGAACCTTATTTCAGTGATTCGCCTCCTACCTATTTGAAAGGACTCAAGTAATACAAATTGGTGATATACAATCATCTCCACTAGTCATCCAAGGAAGCATGCTAGGCCCCGTCCTCGTCTTACTGCACACCAACTGCGTCTTCGGTGCCATATCTCATGGTAGTCTTCCTCTTCGTGGACGATATAAAAATTGCGTACACATTCCCCCCAGCTGCACGAGCCTTCATGTTTCACCAAATTAAGCAAGACTTAGACCCGCTGACTCGGTGGTCAAACGACTCCGGCCTTAGCTGCTCCCCCACAAATCCTGAATAACTTCCTGCCGCTGCTCCCTCCCGGCTGATGCTTTCGCAATAAATGGAAATCCTATCACTCATTTAACGGATATCAAAGGCTTTGGCTTCAGATAATCTTTTACGTTTACTTCTTTCCGCCAGGTGCAGTACCAAGCTACCCGAGCACGCAGGCTCACCACTTTCACCATCCAGACACAATGGTTGCAATTTTTGAGCTATGCGTGCAACCAATCATCGAATTCTGACCCGTATACTCCTCCTTTTATACCCAAATTTTTAGGCTAGCACTCGAAAGCGTCCAACGCACATTCACGGAAAGGCTGTTTTCTCGGTCAAACCCTATCGCTTATTGCTCCCTCAGGCCACTATGAATCAGAGGGTTTAAGATGAATCTAACTCCCCCACACCGCCTGCTGTGCAAAAATGCCTTTATAGCAGAGGTTAGACCAAACGTGAACTCACGTCCTCGCTACCGGTTCCGTAACTCCTGCAGCCTTTTAGTGTCCCTCCTGCTCGTACAAACATACGCCACTACTCCATTCCAGTTTACTGCACTCGCATCTGAAACAGCCTTCCCGAGCAAATGCGTAACCTCACGCATCATCGTACTTTTTCTCAGTCCGTGGACAAATTCCTTACCTGTGAAACTGCTGCCACCCCACTTAAAACCTGACTTCCCCCCGGACCTCCTACATGAATTGGGTCCAGTACACATTTGAGTATAGCGGCCTAGAAGAGATCCAGCTATCATATCTTCCCTACTTCAGGCCACTGTAGGACTTAAACGCTTACTTGATGTAAGTACGTTTTGTTACCGGCCTGGTTGTTTTCATACTCCATGTAATCGCTTGTCATCATCCTAGTTGTATCAGACGCCAAGTTTTTCTTTCTATGTATATAAGTGCATATTATCCCGTTTCATATCTCCTCAAACTCACTATGTTTTGCAAATCTCCTCCCGTCCCCTCACCTTCCCAAGCCTTAAACTTCGGAAGTGCCCGCTTTGGACGATCTGGTTAGCTGATCTCCACTCCACCTGGCCTATGATCTACAACTCCGGGATCACCAAACGGACCAAGAAAACCTGCAGTCCCATATCGGCTTCGTTCGAGCTTGTTTCCTCGACCAGGCTGAAATAAATAC
>NW_008752261.1:109572-112918 GCF_000715545.1 Opisthorchis viverrini | reverse complement strand
CTGGCATTGGAGCTCCAGGATTTCAAGTCGTCCGCAAAAAGTAAACATGGACTCGCAAGAACGTCTGGGAGGTCGTTGACGTAGATCAGAAACAGGAGTGGTCCCAAGACGGAGCCTTGAGGAACTCCAATGGAGACGGGAACTCCAATGGAGGGAGCCGGGTTAACCAAATCTGGGCGAGAATTTATTGGGTACGGAAGAGCTCATCCCAGAGACGCGGCCGGATGAGAACTGCTCGAAGTTGTGTCTACGGGCTTGAGTGGGCGAGCGGTTGCGTTCGAGATTCTTGAGAAAATAGTTGCGGGAGTGTCATCTCACTGGGTATGACAGTGCCATGCCATCATCGCGCTGACATGTTTTGGTTTATGGACAACTCCGTACTGGTCGTCAAGGGTCGGAAATGGGATACGCAGTTCCGTGAAGACACGGAGATTGACACAGGGAGTCATGCAGACGTGGGCTCACGGATAATTTTCCTTTTGTTGGAGGGATGTGTGAGTCTAGACCGGGCACCAACCAGTTTGAGTGAATGACAGTTCTAATGGGCGTTTGGGCAACTGCGGTCGAGGATTGAAGCTTGGGAAGAGGGGCGAAGGGAAAGAAATAGAATGACTGTCAGCGGTGACAGTGGACAAGTGAAAAGCGGACAGGCAACAGCTTCCCAGATAAGTGGTAAGAATCGTAGCTTAACTGAGGTCTACTACGACAACCTAAATGGAAAGTAAGATTAAGGATCATCACTCATCTACTCAATGCTGTCAACTCCAGAAAATAAACGGTGCATGGCAAAAAAGCCATTAAGTGCTAGCTGTGACTGCTTGTAATCAAGAAATCATAAGTTATTTGCATTTTGTGCATGTGGTCGCCCTATATGACAAGAGGGAAGAACATGTGTGCTATTTTCGAGTGATGAAGTGGACTAGGGTTGGTGTCACCCCACTAAGACGAGAGTGGAAACACCTTGCATGTCGACGTTTTATTTCCCAACCAACTTATACATCATTCTAATCAAACCCTTAACCCGGATTACTCTACTTGCTCTGTCTAGTGACTGGTGCTGTCGGCTCAACTCTAACTGAGAAAAACGAAACCAAATTCAGCTTTTTCTTACTTGTATAGCACATTATACGCCGAGGTACATACATCAAATCCGTATGATGATTTGCTCCAGGGCTCATTGAACACACACAACATCGCGGCACGCTTGTGCTTGACATGATAGCTCATATCAACTCCCAATCACCGTTTAGACATGGTTTACTAGCCCTGAATATCACCATTCCGTCCCTACTGTTTCATTGGCAAATGTCATTTAACTGCCTCCTCCGCGACTTGCCTCTACCAGCGTCTTTTTGCTGTTTGCTTGTTCGAATTGACTGAGCTGATTTTACTGGCCTTGCTGCCCCCGACTGGAAAACGCTGGTAGCTGGAGAGCTTAATTATTGCATAAACCGCACTTGTGACTGCTTAGATGGATTTCTACCTTGCAGATCTGGTAGCATGCACGAGGGATGAAAACCTCGTGTGGTGGATGGCTACGCACTGCAATGATGGTCTCTTCGTTACGTTGCATCATGGTACGTTCGTATACACACCATCCTTACAGTAGCACGGGTGCATCGCCCATCATCGGGCGTGCTGCGTCTGGCCTTTACATTTGGGGAATAAAAATAAAAATAAAATAAACAGCACCGCTGTCTTTTGATTGATGCTCCTGGTGTTTGCCTCACCTCGGTTGAGTTATTCGGCAACGCAGTAAACAGCAACAACAACAACAGCAATAACAAAAACTGGCGTTTCGTCTGTCCAAAAGGGATTAAAAACAACATACTTGGGATAACCGGAAGAAATTCCGCGGTGCCCATGTCCTAAGTTGACGTACATAGCTGTAGCTGCCTCCGTCAATATCGAGGCCACAGCACACCAAAACCCCTCTCGTCAACCAAACAAAAAGACACACCAATTTGCTGTTCCCAGGAGTGGACACATACAACACATATAAATATACAGTGAGACTCCAGACGCTGCACTATCAGCATTCGCGGCTAGCATCGGAAGTCTTCTTCTTCATGCACTACTCATCGACTAAAACCGATGGTAGTGCTTCGGGGTCTGGTAACCACTTACCTTAAATACACCTTCCCTCTAGATTGTCCTATTATCGTCCAGCTCACTAATAACCTCCAGGAAATCTAGTCCACTATCTCAAAATGTACACCCCCGCCAGTCGTAACGTGTTTGATTACCCTCACCACGCCGCCCCTTAGTCTACATACGGTGAACTGTCCTGCTTCAGGTAGTACATTTATATTGGCAATCTTAGCTTGACTTTGATGACTACACTATTGAGTGCAGATCCCTCCTTATCCTGTCTCGTTTAATCCACCTGGTGTCAGCGCCACAACTGTGGTAGACGTTCACTTTCCTCCTTATTAAAGGACTACATCCTGCCTGATGACTGCTATAACCCTCCAAACCTTATTGATCTCATCCCATTTCATCATCCTCCCAAGCATCGACCCGTTGGTAATACGCGCTATGGATGACCTGTTCGGCCGTTGTCCACCCCATCCGATATGTGAATTACGAACGAAGGCACCCCAGACCGAAAAGAACAACAAATACTACGCGCGAGATTATATTGGTTTTTCTCACCCTGAGAAACCCCCGGCAAAGTCACAACATCTCGCTGACCACAGAACTGCATATCTCAGCCGAACTACCTTATTTACGACGTCCGTCGCAGGGCTGTCTAGAAACCGAAGTATCTCAGTGCATTGACTGTACGGCAATGTGATACCCAGTTTCATAACACACCCGCAATTTTTCACTTCCTGCTTTGAACGCGCCCTCTCGCCTACTCGTTACCTCACGGATTCACGGATTCACGGATTGATACACAGGATCGAGACTTTTGCCCAAGTTTCCCGGGTCGGTTTTGTTCTTGTCGGTCCTGTGGCTGTCGTTCACCTGAAAGGCACAAGTGAAAAAAGGGTGTAGCACTGCTCTTTATGTTCTCAGCGCGGGGCAGTATGCTCGCCAGCGCGAGGATTCGCATAAATAAATGTATAATAGTGCTTTAAATTGGGTTCGGGAAGGAGCGTGTACAACTGTCGGCGGTACTCCAGGGTAAGAGATCAAGCATCGCGAGACGCGTTTCGTAGTCCACGGATTTGAGGCCGGCAACCATTCTCGTGGCGGCCCGCTTGGCACGCTCAATGAGGGTAACGTCTTTCGTACGTCCTGAGTAGACAACTTGGTTGGCGTACTCCAGGAGCGGTCTGACGTAGGCCCCATAGAGTATTTGGAAGTCCATGTGAGTAATACGGGAGAAGGTGCGTCGGAT
>NW_008752261.1:71191-101362 GCF_000715545.1 Opisthorchis viverrini | reverse complement strand
TGGATTGACGTCATGTTTCGGACTAGATGTAAAATAGGTGTGCGCAAAATATGAAGGGTTATCACTCAAATGTTTTGTTAGAGTAATAAAATTCAACAATTACTCGTGTGTACTCTGTGAATAGATTGAACAACGAAAAAAATTTTCACGAATTTGCACGAGGGGAAAACGAAACCGATTTCGAACGTACCGCGCGATCCTGACCTCATCGACAACCGCAGTCAGTCTTCATTTGTCACCATTCACCGCCGAGAGGCGTTCATTGCCATCTGCAGAGCCTTCTGTCGGATGTAAAGATCTCAGCGACTTTTATTCGTACTCCTCACCAACTCAGTCAATTTTCCTAGGGTTCTCCCAGGTAACTTTTACACACCACCCTACTCCAGCAGCAATAATAATGAGTCGGTCAAGTTTCACTGCACACTGTGATTCTGAGTTTCCTACTACCACTTGTCCGTATTGCATATTATCCCACTTCACCATCTTATTTACGCTGTCCGTGACCGTACGCCCAACGGTCCAAGGCCACGAAGCCCTAGTGATGGTTTTGCGCTTTGGTTTAAACTGGCCGGCCATGTCGTGGCAGTTCTGCTGCCTATCCGGATCCATTATTCTGGTTCCACACTTCCTGCAGTTTGAAGCTTTTTTGTTTTTTGTCACTTTCCAAGGAGGAGGCTTTTTGTTATACCCTCACTCATATTGTTTTTGCCTGCCACTTTTAAATCCTTACGATCAGATCTTGTCATCTGATATGTTTTCATTAGGAGAAAAAGAGCCCTTGCAGTTTTGGATTCCTACCCATGCCACCTCACGTTTGATGAAGCCCACTTTTTACGTCACCGACCCTTTTCCAGGGAATTCCCACTAATCACAACTCCCATCAGTCATGCTCTTATTCTGACTGTAATAGTATGATCATGCCTGACGGTGTGCTACCCGCTAGTTGGGAATAAATGTTATTAATATCACAAGCTGCATACCGCAAAACACTAGTTCAAACACATGCTCAAACTCGGCTACATTCGCGCCTCATCAAGTCACTGGTCATCTTCCCCTACATATGGTACCAAAGAAATCTAAGGATGATTGGAGACCTTGTGAAAATTACCGCTCTCTCAATAACGCCACCATCCCAGACAGGGATCCCATTCCACATATCCATGATTTCGCAAGTACATTATCTCACACAAACATTTTCTCCAAACTCGATCTCGGACGTGCTTATTACCACATACGCGTAACCCCGGATGACACCCCTAAAACGGTTGTCACAGACCGTTTGTACTTTTTTAATTCTCGCGTGTCTTTCGGTTTTAGAAATACAGACCTAACGTTTCAACGTTCCCTGGAAGAAGATGTACGTAATTAACCTTTTTTGTATGCTAACCTAGACTATGTTTTATTCGCTAGCACCTCCCCAACCAAGCGAGCAGTCCAGCGCGGGGCAGTATTTAAACGTCTTTCAACTTTCAACAATGTCTGAACATTGACAAACGCTTGTTTGGCGTTATTAGCCTACATTTCCCAGGCCATAACATTGCCCCTACCGGCGTTTCACCATTGTCCGATAGCATTTTGGCCCTAGAGTCTTTTCACATACCCATCATTTTCATCCAACTTCGTCGTTTCATTGGTATCCTCAATTATTATCGGTGTTAATCCTTTACTGTGCAGATATTTTTTGCGGCCGTCAACCGATTTACTCGCCTCCAAATAAGAATTTGTCACCACGCCATCCGCCGGCATTGCCGCCTTCAAAAGAGCCAAGCAAGCCATCGCTCACGACACAAGAATATCTTCCCCCCATACTCACAAAAACACGAGGCTAATTTTGACAACTGATGCTTCAAACGCGGCCGTCGGCGCCGTACTCCATAAGTGGCAACGACAAATTTAAACCATTAGCCTTTTTTTCGCAGAAGACGCAGGCTGCACAAACGCGTTACAGTAGTTTTGGTGGTGAATTACTCGCCATTTAGCTTGCTATTCGCCATTTCCGGTACTTATTAGAAGAAGGATCATTTACCATTCAAACCGGTCATAAACCGCTTACGTATACTTTCAGCGCCAAGTCTGATCGTTATCCGTCAGGCACGTACGTCATTCATATTGTTTCACAGTTCACTACCGACATTCGGTACACTCCAGGATCGGTCAATGTAGTCGCAGACGCCTTATCCCGTCCAGACGTCAACACTCTTAACTCTCACGCAGTTAGACCTAGCCAAGCTGGCAAGCCTTCGGCATGGTGATCCTAGTTTTTCGTTTACTCAATTCTTCCCTTAGGTTGAAGTCTCTCCAATCCCCCTACTCTCCGGTCTGGAACCATTTTTTGTTATATGTCTACCGGCACAGCTCGCCTAATCGTCTCCGAAGCCTTTTGGTAAGCTATTTTCCATGAACTCTCTCATCCATGAATCAAAGCAACAAGGAAGTTGACTGGGGAATGTTTTGTGTGGCTCCACATGAATAAGGATCTAACATCCTGGGCCAAACAGTGCATCGCCTGTCAACGCAGTAAAGTAGCTCGTCATACAAACTCACCTGCCAGTTCATTTGCAGTTCCTGTTGCTCAACTCACACAGGTTTAGCTTGATTTCATTGGCCCACTTTCACATCAGACTGATTGATAGTTTTACCCGTTGATCAGTAGCTGTACCCATTTCAGACACTTCAACTGAAACGGTTGCCTTTTCATTTTTGCAGCATTGGGTGAGTAAATTTGGCATATATTCTACCGTTACTACCGATCGAGGTTCACAATTCCGATGTAATCTCTTCCGTGAGTTTTCTACACTATTCAGTTTCCGTCACAGTTCGACTACCACGTATCGCACCTGCTCCAACGGGCTGGTTGAGCGTTTCCATTGCTACCTCAAAGCCACATTGACTGCCCAAATGAATCCATCTTCATGGTCCCCTTCTTTATCCTTCATTTTGCCCACTATTCACTCACTTATTAAGGGGATCTTCAGTGTTCACAAGCCGAACTGGTATACGGCACAACTTTACGTTTACCCGGTGGACTGGTTTCCCCTGCTGGCACACAGCTTGAACCACCCATTACACTTGTCACCCGTCCAAAGCAGTATATTTCTGAACTTTGTGCGACACCGACCAGACGACCAACGCGAAAAGACCACATGGCAGCCGATTTCCCTTCTACACCATTTGAATTTGTCCGACATCACGTGACGAGGAAACCCGTTCAACCATGTTTTGATACTCACTCCAAGGTTATCGAACGTCATCCCAAATACTTCATTTTAGAGAGGATCGGAAAGAATGATATCGCCTCCATGAATCGTCCGAAGCTTGCCCACATTGAAGCACCCACGGCCACATACAGCAATCTTGCTATCCCAGCAGCTTCCACACCTACCCAACAGAGCCCTACCGCCAAACACACTCCTTCCACCAGTCTTCGTGGACGACGCGTCCGTTTCCCTCAGCACATAGCCTGTTGCGAAACTTGAAAAGGGAAAACTTTTGATTCATTACTATCGTCATTCAGACGTTCTCCAATTTCACGGTCAACGTTCTAGTATGGGTGTGGTGTGGTGTTTTGCGCATCCCATTATAACATTACGTATTTCATCAATTGCGTAGTCGTTTTGGTTTGAATAAGGAAGACGACGAAAACGCGCACCCGTACAATTTCACGCAATACAACCGTGGTCACGTGATTCTACTCTCTCTTCTAACTCCGCTCGCGCTGACAGCGGCCATTCGCGAGCTTCATGTGCTAGCTCTGGTATCAAGACATTTCAGACTTTCTTCGAAGTCTAATTTATATAAGAACCGTTCAGCTGAACCGCTGAACTGGGTCAACGACGATCTATTCTAAAGAGATAAATTCTTGGTGAGTCTGTTCCATCTGGCCTTTTCATCATTGTCTGCTCACTCTGGCATTACCACGCTTGTTCCTTTGACGCACATTTCTGATGAAGTGACTTATTGGGTAGCCAGACCACTGTAATTTCCATCTATCATCAAGCGTGGAAACATCACTCTTCAGCATGCCCTCGTACCTTCGCTCGAACCTGTGGTCGAAATTGCTACTTTCTGATGAACTTATTGGGTAGCCAGACCACTGTAATTTCCATCTATCATCAAGCGTGGAAACATCACTCTTCAGCATGCCCTCGTACCTTCGCTCGAACCTGTGGTCGAAATTGCTACCCGAAGAGGGCCGAATGTAAACTCTGCAGTTAAGGCCGCGGCTGCGTTAGTTGCGTAAGCAGAAGAATCACCGGTTCTAAATACTGCTGTCTGGATTTGCAGTTTCTGAGTCGGCGATTCAATGAGCTTCAGACGCGCCTCTTTAAACTGCTTCTGTTTCTGCTGAAATAGTTTTCGGAGCTGATTCAATTTGATTGATATCGTGAGTTTCTTTTTGTCATTTACAGCAACGGTATTACTCTAATCTTAGTCTCGGTCTGAGCCTCCAAATCACCAATCAAAGGTGCAAAAGGTACATCAACGTCCACATCGAAGACAGGAAAAACTGTACAGCGTTTCGTACACATATCGCAAGCGGCAATAACTTTCTGGAAATTCTGACGCGTTCTGGATGCGCCATCGGCAACCGGCGTTCGACCAATATTGGACCACGATTGACTGTTGTGTCCAGACTTTTGACCAATCAGATCTCAGCTTGATGCTGGACCGGCAAATGCCCCGAATTCCTGGACAATCTTGCGCGGGATGGGATTCTGGGCCGTAGCAGCACCTGACTGCATGCTGTAAAGAGGGCTTCCCGTGGGATTCAATCTGCTTACCCGAATTAGATGACCCATTTTAATTTCGTCTGTGTGCAAATCAAATTGGTCGGAGTTGTGGATATCGGTTTTTTAGCCATGCGCCTGCATTGCACCCGGAATAGCACCGTTTGTTCTTCCAGAACGCTTTGTAACAGGGCTTCATCGGTTGAAAACCCAGAGTCTAAAAGGAATCTTGCTGTCAAATTGCTTTTGGAATTCCACGTGGCATTGAATGTCAGACGGTCTACTCTGGGAAGAGCAGACGTTTTTTAACGTACCATTGTTACAAATGGTCACAAGCTTATACGCATCTCTATAAGTGGGCTGCAACCAAATGTTGACGGAAACTTGACAAACTACTTTTCAAAACGTTAGATTAGAGGATTGTCCGTCTTTCTCCAATACATTGCACTTCACTAGTCGGGCTATTTAACTGAAAAGATAGCACTCTACTGTTATGCGTGGACCAGAGACATCTAAATCGGGTTTCTGAATGTGACTCGTTCGTGCACCCTTCTTTGGACGATACCTTTGATAAAGCGGCTGGTTCGTAGAGATTATGTACTTTGGATTCAGAGTCCGTATATTTTAGGTAATGGCATTCGAACAGTAACATTACAGCGGTGTATGTAAACGGTATATTCAGGGTTAGTCTGCAGTGTCTGTAATCCATTCATCCTGAACTTTATATCACTAGTAAACTGCCCTTTTCCAGCTCAGTATAATCTTTTTTCCCATCATTATCAGTCACATCGCTGTACAACAGTTTGTTTTACTGAAATATAACCGCTACCGCCCACTTGTTGGCTCCAACGTGACTTTGAGACTTTTGCTGAGTGACTGTTGTTGTGACCGCTGCTAACACTAAATGTGAACAAATATTTCAGCTGCAAACACTGGACTAACATATTCACACTTGCGGATTAACATTTCGATCACCGGAGATCTGGGATACCAGGAAGATAGAACTACTCTTGGTGTGGTAGTTCAACGGAATACGGAACTACGGAATCTCCTATTTTGAACTGTGAGTCAAGATTTACTTGCATTGTTCTCCTTGTGACTTTGTGTCCGGCTCACATCAGTACTTTGTTCCGTTCACTAGAGACTCCGTAGGGCCTTGTAATTGTCGTTTACAATTTATCATGACGTTTGTTTTAATGTTATGAATACACATTCGTGAGTCCCCATTTGACTACTCATTCTTTCCCCGTTGTGGGTTTGTGATTTTGTATTGGCACTTTGGTTGTTACCGTATCCCAACACGCTGATAAGGTCCAAGTCCGCTACATAATTGGTGAGCTCGAATCATTGCTTAATTTTGTCTCTGCAGTACTCCCGTGCTTTAGTATATTAATTTTCCACGTGAGCATGGCTTCTGAACAGAGACAGACACTCGAAATAGACAACGTCGTTTACGTTAATTTGCCTGAATTCAGTGCACGTGATCCGAGGCTATGGTTCGCCCAACTTGAGGCCATTTTCGAATCGCGTTTCAATACCTCGCAGAGTGGCAGATACAATTATGTGGTAGGATGCTTACCAGACTTCGTTGCCCGAGAAGTCTCTGATTTAGTATACACCCGACCGTCCACCGATCCGTAAGATGCTATCAAAACCGCTATTATTTCGCCTACCGCTTCCAGCGATGAGCACAATCTGCGAAAACTCCTCTCCGGTGTTGACGTCGGCGATAAAACACCGTCACAACGTTTTGTTCAGATATCATAAGATCATCTACAAAGGACTCATTAGTATTTGAAACAGCAGGATTGCCGTTAACAGATTGACCGTTGACATTGAACTCAACCTGGTCAATGTGTCTCCGATGACAAAAGAGATCATCCAAATCGAGAGTTGTCACCATTCGTTTTCCATTTGATTAAAGTACTATTCCTGTTGAGGGTCGTAATTCATCACCCTTGAAAAATGTAACATCAGCCGTTTTGGCACAGTCAAGACTTGTACGTAACGAACGAGATTTAAAAAGAAGCGCGGGACTCTTCCCAGTAACGGAATGGACGGCGTTCCTGTATTGCATTAGAAAATCATCAATTCCAGGGTCCAATTCCACAAAAGTAGTAGGAGAGAGTGAAATAATGGCAGACTTTAGTGTTCGGACAAAATTTTCAGCAAGTCCATTCGACTGGGGTTGTCGCGGAGCAGTAAACAGATGCCGACATCCAAGACCTTTCAACCGTTTCTCGAGGAATTTTGCAGGTTTTGCAGTGAAGTATGCCTCGTGATCAGTGACCAAAACAGTCGGTACACCTTCGTGGCTGAACACTTTTCTCAATGCTTGCTGAGTAAATTCGGCACTTGGATACTTGGTCAGAAAAACTTCAGGCCAACGTGAATAAAAGTCAAAAATGACTAAAGCATAGTGTTTGCCGAGAAAAGGACCACAGTAGTCGGCATGAACTCGTTGAAACACTTGACAAACAGGCTCGTATAAGCCAACTAGAACAATTCGTCTCCTGGGCATTTGCATGCCACCTGTAGGCTTAGAACATTTAGGAATCGGTTGTTTGATTTTGTTTTCATCCACAGACGTCGGTAAGGTGATACTGGTTTGCAGTAAGCGTCCAACTTTGAGTCCGATAATCGACAGAGTCGACGTTGAAACCGAAAAATACAATCGATAGAGGTACCTTGGGATAACCTCACGGGGATCGTGCAACTACCAACTACAGGTACAGAATGTCCAGTAATGCCGCGAATATTAATATCTGTAGGCACTATCACGGAACTGGGGTGTAATGCAGTTAGATCTGATTGTGGAATGATGGACTCAACACTACCAGTATCAACAATAAAGCCATGCTTTTGACCAGAAGCGGATATCAACGTTTTAAAAACATGTGACGAATTTTGGGACAAAACAGATAGAGAAAGAGTAGAAATATCTTCAGATAATGTCTTCACGTCAGTGTTTGGGTCAGAAGTTAAGTGACACACTTTCTTGGACTTACAGACAAGTTGAATGTGTCCTGTTTTACCGCAGATAAAACACTTCGCTCGTCTGTGGGGGCATGAATATCTGGAATGGTTTCGTCCACAAGACTCGCATTTCCCAAATTTTTGAGCCATCGGATTAGGGTTACGATCTGTGAAGTGACGTGTTGATGGATTTGGGGCACGAGAATCTGTTCGAGGTTTAAATTTGTTGTTCGTCTGCATCCTTGAATTATTTCTTTTGGAATAGTTTAACAAGACTTCATCCTCAGTCTTCGTCACATGCTTCACATCTTCATACTGCTCAAATATTTTCCGAATAGTTTGAAATTTCTGATCCGGACATAGTAGCAGCTTCTGCTGTAATTCGGGCAGCTGAATGCCAGCAATGAGTCTATCACGCAGCTGGTCTTCCAATTGGGCACCGTAGTCACATTTGGCTGCCTGTGTCTGCAGCTGTAACACGAAATCACGAACCGACTGAGAATGAGAGCGGGTCAACATATTGAACCTAGCTCTTTCGGCTGCTACGAAGTTAATCGGTTTGAAGTGTTCAAGAACTTTTTTCTTTAATGCATCATAAGAAATATCGATTGGAGATTCAGGATATACTAAAGCAAACTGGGTGTCTGAAAGCTCTCTCTACACTGTCGAGTTTCTTTAGTGATGAAGTTTGAGGTTTGGTGGGAGCAAGAAGGCCGATTGTAGGTAAATGAAAATTTGTTCCCTTTTGTTATTCCGTTTTTTCACCGGGGGGTAAACATCAGCAAGCGCATAAATCTCAGGTGGCAACAAATGGCTGCACTAGGTGCACCGACGCGAAAAAATCAGTTTAATTCTGCAGAGCCTTCTATCACTTAAAGTGAATAGCACAGGCAAAACTCTCAAGTACTAGGATGAACTATAGCGCGTTGTATGCCCGCAACAGCTGTCATCTCAACTTTCGAGCAGATGGGAGAATTTTAGCCTGTGGTTTTCCGAAATGTATATATTAGCCATCCGTTCGAAACTTCCAGGCTGTTGCAGTAAACACAAAAATGATGAGTGCTCGTCCAGATTGAACTCAGTCGTCATGTGGGCTGTAGACAACTGTTGAAAACTACCCAGCCTGGGATTCATCAACTGGGCCGTCATGTCAGATTCGATAAATGTTTCAGAAAGGTCTTTACAGGTGGTCACAAGTTTTGTTTAAACCGATGATAACCTGAATACCGGAGAAAGTGTTGCTTGGTTCCCGCAGTTGTCCTATAATTGTTGATGCCATTGCCCTACTGACCGCCACAAACTGTAATGCTCTACTGAAACTCTCGTAGCCTTATTAAATGGTTTAACTAAACTAGTTGCATAAGAATAACGTAGTTAACTTAACCCAAATGGTTCAAGCTATGCGCACAAATGCGAGTAAATTCCGGTTAGTGAATGAATGCAATTCTAATCGAGATTGGGGTGGGACGAATCTCAAACATTTTTAGCCCGATCCTGGGTTTCTGAATGCCTAGATTCTGTGAAATGATGCGGGTCTCGTGAAATCAAAATATATGTGGCAGTCTGGCTGTTGCGACCTTTTGCTTCAAAATTTAAATGCAGAATAACATGCGATGGATAGTGTACGGGGATGAAAAGCCTGGACCTCACAGCTGGTGCTATCCCTCTGAGGTATACTGGAGACTGGTCACCCAAACCTCGGACCAACGTGAACTGAACAATTACATATAAACCCATCGTACACTGGCCGCCAAATTCTGCCTTATTCGCTTTACCTGACTTGCTGTACGCATCACGGAAAGCGGGAAAATACAGGCTATGTTTGACGTCTCTCATCATTGTCCCTCACACAGTAGTTCAACTCTCCCCGCTCACCAGCCACCAACAGTTCTGCCTTATTTTACCTGACTTGCTGTACGCATCACGGAAAGCGGGAAAATACAGGCTATGTTTGACGTCTCTCATCATTGTCCCTCACACACACATTCAACTCTCCCCGCTCACCAGCCACCAACAGGCCCATTCACCATTCGTGGTTCGCTTGACCACCACGGCCAGACAACTGAAAAAATAAACACTTAGTTTATTAAACTTCGTTAAACGCACGCTTCGTGGAACAAGTCGGTATACAGACTGGTCTTGCATGTATGCCAACCTCGATTCATCGACACGTGCTGTCAGTCCGAAACGACGAATCGAAACCTTGATAACACTATTGAACTGAATGCCCCATCGGTTTCTGGTAGCTTCTGGTTGCGTAAGTCTGGTGTACCGGAAACCGATTTCGTATATTGTATGGTGCCACTGTGCAAAACGCTGTGTGCTGGAATAGTAAGACGTTGTGGATCGACTTTTATCCAGTTCGTTATTGAAGGTCTGTCACATAAATGCGCCAGTAATCGCTACCTGTCTATTGTGTCTGCTTTTGACCAGACAGAATCTTCTTGTGGAGCAATAACTTTCAAAACAATCGAAGATGCTTGTACACATCGCGGTCCCCTTCAAACCGACTTACAAAACAGATGGACCACACCATTTGCTTGTGGAACAACACAAATAAATGGGTCTAGGATATGAATCTCTGTCAACACTCCAAAACTACTCAAAACACGGACACGTAATTTTCGACTGACCGAGTTTTAATGGTGTTTGCTTCGGTTTCAGCCAAGTGATCCTGTGTTTCCTAGAGAAAACCTATTCGACCATAATAAAATATGGCATATTTTATTATGGCCGAATGAGAAATGAGCAAACGCATGCGTGATTAATGTGAAGCGCAATCACCGCAAAATAGTTTTCTGGAGGAAACGGAACTAAATCGTGGAGGGTTCGTTTTGGTAATTGTTATTCATTCACCTTTGGGATCGAATACTGTGAAAGACGCATACATCACCTTGTGTCCGAATGGACGCTTGGGCATGAAGTTCGAGGTGCGCATTCAAGGGTTGCTGAAAAAAGAATTAGTTGCTTCACTACAAACGTACTGTGATTAAAAATTGAAGCCGGTGAAGCAAATGACGATATCAGAGTAGACCATGCATTGACCGTGACGGCAAAAGACATAGAAGAACAAGCGCGCTTAACTACCTGCTATTTTGGTTGAACCGTGTTGTACCTGACTACCGTTCTCGCGTCAGGGCCTGGTGCCAGAAGAAAAACTCACCAACAAGGAACACAACAGCTTAATTGCGACCGGAGTGTGCGTGTGGTTGCTATTTAAACGGCAATTTTCGGCATTGATTGAGGCTTTCTGATGAGCATTTACCGAACGCCAGTGAGCGTCAGTTCTCGTTTTAGCCTGGATTATGCAAATTGACACTGACGTTGTGTTGTCTGCACGAAACAATGATTCAAGTAACGAGTTCGGTTGTTGAAATGATCGCGTTATCGTTTTCTCCTTGCCCCTACCTGCACGGCGCTTGTGACCCACAAGCTGTTTTCGTAGGCTCTGCTGGCGTCACTTTTCAGAATGTTCTCTGGTAGAGTTGTTGGTCTTGGTTAAATTCGTGCGGTTCTTTTGACAAATCCTGTCCCATAGGCACGCCAATAATATATGTGTTTAAATAGCGCCTGCTTTTGCCACAAGAGGCTATCTCTACGGAGTAATAACTTTCAAAGTAACCAATGTCACTTGTCCACATAATGGTTTCCCGCTCGCAAAGCAATTTGAAACACAAAAATACATATCGCCATTAGTTGCATTTTACTGAATGTCGCTGTTTATGAGCACGCGCTTATTTACTGCTGCCTTTGCTTTCGCTTTTCAGGGATGCTCAAATTGCTCACACCTCGCCTGGCCATCAAGAAGATCTCGGACCACCGCCTAAAGGATGTTCCATGGAATCATCTTTTAATGTTCTTTATGGTTAGCATGCCTTTTGGTGTTGTCGAATCTTATTGGGCTGCAAAAATATAGAATGCTAAGCGCTCTGCTTGTGATACGACGCAACCAACTGATCTAAGTATTAGATCTCCAAGCATCGACACGTAATTTTGAACTAACAACCGAACTTCGTGTTTTAATCCGGATTTAGCCGAGGGCTGTAGGCTCACGCCGTGTTTAAAAGCGAGCGCATTTTATGCCTGCATAAACCATGATTTATTCACGTACGCAAAGGGATATGAACAACAGTGTGCATACATCATGTGCAGCAGAATCCGCACAAAACTGTTTTCTCAATTCACCGTAATTAGCTCATTGACGGCTTGCCAGAGGGAGTCCCATTCGAGATTCTCTCAAATCAAAAACTGTAAACAACTTGTATATCGGCTTATGTCTAAAAGCTCAGAGGTGAAGTGCGAATTCCCGATTTGCAAATGACTCTGCTTCTGTCTCGCTTCTACAGTATCCAGAACAATAGAAAATTTGAGAAGAAACTGTGGATGTCATGGTAGCAAATGCACTACTCTCAACGGCAAAACAGAAAAAGTGATGTGGGATTTTACATGACTGTTAAGTAGCTTGCTCCATTTTAGAACTGGATTTAATGAGACTTTCTGGCATGACGTGATTTATCTAGCTGTTTCTCAGTCTACTGGCCATTGTTTATTTTTCCTCAAGTGCACACAATTTAAGCTAAATGTTTTCTACAAAAAATACTCAAGGACATCGATAGTGCGCTTATCCAAACAGTTGCAATATATTACAGACATGAGCAAAACTTCCTTTTCGTGGTCAATGAAATGTAATAAAGGGAAAACATAGATCGACGCTAATCACAAAGCGACCAAAAAAACTACGCAAACCTGCAAAACACTAATCACGTTAGATGCGTATTTGAGACATAGGTAAGCGTGTGCACGTTCCAACTTCCCATTGGCCACATCGTCTTGGTTGATGACACATTGTCAGTCGCCACCTGCTCAATACCCAACAAAGTGGGATTTGATATACGCCTCAGGGGCAACAGAATGTCATGGATACCATACTGTTTTTCGCTTTCCCTGACGTTTTGGGGTCAACCACGAAACCAGTATCTTCGAACGCGATGGCAGATTGCGTCCCACATCAAACGTGTATCTCACTTGTAGGAAAGCCCTCGTTCCAGCGGGCTTAGTAACCAGAGAGTCCACGTTGGACACAACGTGAGTCAATCACTCTACAAGCACGTGTCCTCAGTAAAGGTTCTAAGACGGGGAAACACGTGCTCATATGATGGTCAACAAAACGTTCGTAAAATGTCGTGAACACTGTGGTTCTTTAGTCACTAGGTGTTTCATTGATTTGGCTCCGCAGCCCCACTAAGTGCATGACTATACCACCGGACATTTTGACGACAGTCTAGGACACTTGCGGACGGACTGCATATCTGTTTGATATACTCACGTTGCCTGAGCTTCGGATTATTGTGGCTTTTATACTGGCCTAATCTTCGTTCGGTCTGGTATGAAGGGGGAAGTGTCGTGCAACTAAGTTTTCATGTCTAAGCTACCAAAGTGCGATTGTCCTGATAGATGATATCTCAGACATCATCATAGACGTTTGTAATTGAAGGTAATTAGACGTGAGTGATTGAGCATTTCGACTAATTTACTCGTATTTCTATCAGTGTGAAGGTTGCAAATTTTTATTTACTCTATCCCTCTTTTGATATGTTTAATGAACACCCCAGGAGGAACATTTTCTCATCTGAAGGAACTTGTTGTCATTAGGTCTTTTCGGGTCGACTATTGGATAATTTGATCGTCACGAGAGATGTTTGCTTCGTAAGGCAATCGTAGTTGAGGGTCTCGTTGGAGGACTATTTGTTTGAGCTAACGAGCATTGTTCGTCTACATTCTGTCGTTTTTTGTCACTACCTATAATCTGTTTTTCATTCTGAAGTGGACTAAAAGCGGATCATTATAACTTTCAGTTTTGAAGTCTCTCTTTGGGAACACGAATTAAGTGTCCCCAACAGAAATCTCACTCGGCATCGTGAATTGTGCGGTCAAAATACGACGCCGGAGACTCAAATAAACACATGCAGTACAGCGTGTCCTGTGAATTTCTTCTGAATTATGACTAAACTAGCTTGAAACCCGACGCCTATCTGTGGGTGTAACACATACATCGCGAACACCTGCTTGGGATTGATCAGCTATGAGATGCATCTATGAATAGGTATTCATACAGAGTGAGCAACATTCATGGTTTCATCAGAAGGGCGTGGAGACACTTATTTCCTGATCCGACATGCCTGAAGCATGATTTGGGGCTTTTGAAAATATATTTGAAGAAATATTTGTCAGTGCCAACTGGTCTGCTTGTTTGGTAACCAAAAGCAGGCAGTTTTATTTTTATCCGCTTATCAGAAAAGTTGGTAACAGCAAAAAAGAAACCTGTTGTAAGAGTAATTTTCACCTTGAAATATTCTCTGAGATGATTGCTAACGGTGAATTATTCCGACAGCTACCAAAAATATGAAAAGATTCTTGTCGTAACACATTTTTAATGTTTTGGAACCAGCAAGATGGGACACAGTATGGTATGAATATCATTGCCATGACATTGAAAAATTTATAGTAATCCAATGTAGTGAATTAAAAAAATGAAACCGTATACCTTCTCTCAAAACAACTTATTTTTGAATATTACCATATCCATGAGGTTGCTAAAATCTACGCGTAGATACGCGTTTTTTCCTTCTCGTGCCTGTTTAAATGGGTTAATCTTTAGAAATCTGTTTTTATCCGATGAATGGTAATGAAATGTTATGAAATGGTAAAATACGGCCACTTTCAAATTAAATAGATAGTTTCAGCATATGTATTGATGCCATGATGTCTAAAATGTCATACGAAATCGGTCTTTGGGCACATGCTGTTGTAGCATATGTTCAGTGAAATGTTTCAGGTGAGATTCACTCAAGTCTCCAGCAAGTGGCACTTTGATCTGCAAATGAGGCTATTTTGGCATAAGACTCCTTCCTTTCAAAGTGAAATACGGGGAAGATTTTGTACTCTTCATTGTTGTTTAGATAAGCAATGACCTAATTACAAATTATGACGTGATGCGCTGCACATCCCTCCACCTAACATTAGCCTATTAAGGTTAATTTATTTCATCTAGGCCAGGAAATCCGGAAAAGATGTCTTGTTAGTTCCTAGTAGGCGCGATTATTTTTAAAAACCCATGGACGATGATTATAAGCCTGTTCCTTTTCCTTTTCCCAGATCTCATCCATTCTCCATTGAACAAGTAACGTGCGAAACTGTACACTCAATAAGCGATAAGAAATGTTACAGCCGAGCAGGTATTCTCCCTCGGCGAAATAGGTTTCTGTCCACTCGCAGCAGTTGATGAATTTGATGGATTTGTTGTGGTGGCCCATAGAAGTAAGGATAGGCGGTGTTGAATTGAATGGTGCAGCCTTGGTGACAAGTTATGTCGCGTCCCAGTGAAATTCTACAACAAGTATGTCGATTTATTAAAATTCAACGGAACAATTACCCTTCGAGCCAACTACCCCAAAATTCATTTCAAGACAATTCGGTCGAATCTGATATATTTGGATACACTTTCACACATTCAGTTCAACAAAGTAAATGTTTAAATCGGTTCGAAAATCATGTTGTTTTTTATTGGTTTTACTTCACAAAAATCAACCGAAATCTCTCTCCAAAATGGTTTGACTGCTTATACAAGGTCAATCGATAAGTAGCTTCATGAAGGCAGATAGTCTGCATATACTTCCAGATAATTTTGTGTTGTCGGTAAAACAGTTCCCAGCTAAATCCATGTACCAGTATTATGTTGACTGGATTCGTCACATTTTCGGTCACAGGAATATGAAAAATGTTGAGGGATATATGCTAGCATTTTTGTTGAATTTTCAGAGATTTTTCAACTCTTTGTTAATACTAATTAGTCTACGAAATGCCTGTGCGCGACAGACGGTCCTCTGGCCATCGGAGTACATATACAACATTTACCTCCCTACTTGTCCTGAGAAACTGCAGTAATTCATCGAGTGTGGCAGAGTTCTTTCTCCCTGAGACCATCTGATGTGCCTCACCATTGCTTCGCACATGCTTCCGCCAGATATGAGCAATGCTCCGGACATAGTAAGCGCTGATAGCTTTCCTCTGCTCACTGGGGAAGCGCTTGTGAATAATAAAGCAGTATGGATTCCACTGGTGCAGCGCGAACTATGTCCTTGACGAAAAAATCTGACGTCACCCGGACAATACAGATACAAAGCCTCTGAGCTTGTCAAGCTGCAGATGACCCGTATTTTCGGCCGGTCCAAAAGTACGTGATCAGCTGTCCGGATAAGCAAATATATCTGTACTTTTGAGGTGACAGCCTGCCCGCTTGCCTGACAGCCGTTTGGAGCGTATTCTGTCGGCTGCTTTAAAGTTTGGGGCATTTAGTGGCGGGGCCTACGTTCACGTAGGTGCCAGATTGCAGCCAACAGCAATTAGTTGGTCTTTTAAAGTTTATTTGAAAGTTCACGTACTTTTCACATCTCTGCCGCTACTTCGCAGCTCATAGCTAAGCAGGGTGAGTTGTTCATTTCTACCCATAACTTGCGAGTAACCAGCTCTTCAAAAGGGAGTTTTTAAGATCATCATGCAAATCACACAATGGCTGATTTAATTTTCTGTTAAAGCCAAAAAAATCCCTGAAATCACCGATGGTCACACACCGATAGATGATCCAGATTCACCGATAGATTTGTACGTAATCTCCATGTTTTTGACCAATAATGCTGCATGTCACCGCCCTTTAAATGCAAGCTGACGTCCCGTCCTCGCCACACGTGTCGGAGTGGCAACATTCTTAAATTTCTAGGTAAGCAACACATGCGGAGCTTTGCGGCATTTTCAATAAGGTAGTTAAGACGATATGCAACTATAAGAGGTCTGAACCAAGAGGTGTAGTATCACCTTCATAATTAATGTTTGTGAGGAAACCTCGAGACTGTTTGTCCTTCGAGGTTTTATAAGGAGGACTTGTGAAATTTGAAGCATCATACGAATAAAAATTAGCAAAGGAAAGATGAGAGAGAGTCCAGATATTTCCTTCAAGCCTGGACGTGGTTAACCCAAGTGATCGCTTGCCGTGAACTATTCCACGTCCAACTGAGAGCCCACTCAAGGTTATGGGATATCTGTGTATCGTCTTTGTCAACGGCAGACCGCTGAGTCCTTCTAGATGAAGCACTTCTCAAAGTGTCCGACGCAACGCAAACGACGACAGGTTTGTCAGTGAGTTGGCCTTGCTGATCATTTCCTTTCATTTGAATAAATCAAATGAAATGAGACACAAAAAGTGTCTCAGTCTCATAGGATTTGCAAACCACGGGTGTCGACACCATCATACCGCCACGCCAAATCTCAAAGCTGTCCGACCGATTTTATTGAGTTTACCGGGGCAAAGAAGATGAAAGCATATTCTCAACGTGATTGCTCTCATGGAAGTTGTTTTGCCATTTTGTATTTGCTGAAAAATATCAAGCTCATACTGTAGCGTGATACGTTCATGTAACAGCGCTCTTACACCAAAATACCTTATTTAATTCGTGGTATATGTTTATTGGTGGCAAAGTATGCAATTGAGGCATAATACAAATTATCCGGTATCGGCCACAAAAAGACTGAGCTCCTCCTCGGGGTGACAGCTTGACCACAACCCCACAGCCCAGTGAGCTATGCTGGGCAATGGGCTTTGCCTGAACAGGTGACATCTCCTATCAAGTTGGTCAACGTTTAGTATTCCATTCCACGTACAACCATGAATTTCACCCTCAAAAAATAGAGGATGCATTGCAACACGATTGCACGACATTACAGCATCAATTTTACCACATTGTGTTGCTGTGAATGAGGATGGCAATTTATTGCTTTGCTAACAGGTCAATCGCATTTGATTTGAAATAATTTACAAAAGCTTCTGCGTTCCACACAAACAAACATTAGACACATCCAGCTGCGTCTTTTCAAGAAAGAGGTGTGCCATCATTTGCTGGTTCACTATTTGGTGAAGGCAAAACCTTCAAAGTGGGCTTCCGATGATTTGTCACCTGCTGAGCTGCCCTTGTCACCTAACGATTTCACTATTGCAACCATGAATTCACCCTCAAAAAATAGAGGATGCATTGCAACACGATTGCACGACATTACAGCATCAATTTTACCACATTGTGTTGCTGTGAATGAGGATGGCAATTTATTGCTTTGCTAACAGGTCAATCGCATTTGATTTGAAATAATTTACAAAAGCTTCTGCGTTCCACACAAACAAACATTAGACACATCCAGCTGCGTCTTTTCAAGAAAGAGGTGTGCCATCATTTGCTGGTTCACTATTTGGTGAAGGCAAAACCTTCAAAGTGGGCTCCCGATGATTTGTCACCTGCGGAGCTGCGCTTGTCACCTAACGATTTCACTATTGCAGACAAACGCAAGGAGGTAATAAATCAACCCCGTACGGAGATAGTACTTTTGTTTTCGGCCAGTCACTTGCAAGATAATTAGCAGAATCGGAAAACCAGGACATGGCTACCTCACCAGAACTCACTTTGGATTAATATTAACATTATTGATTACAATAATTCCTTTATGTTCGGTAGATCGTTCTTCACAGTTACAAAACATTTATTGAACTACTTTCTGTGGTTTATCGGCACTCACAGATGTCTAGACCTAACTGATTTATTGACTGTAAATTTTGTGTTTGCATAAACTTTTGGCATAAAAAGTGGGAATGTCAGATAACGAGTAACGCTTTGAATGTCCACAATCCGATTTTCTAATCGGTAATGATGTCGGTTAAGTTTTTTCAAACTTTCAGTGTTATTTATATTTTGGCATCGGTTTAGTAATTATTTGACTTGGGCAAATGCTATAAAACAACTTGCACACTTTCGATCCATTTCCACCCCAGGTCCAATCTTTTATTGTTTCATCAAGTCTGTTTATCTCTTATCTCCTTCTTCGGATTGGGTAAAAGGGAGTGAAAAATCCTAACGGGCAAATCCAGGCGAGCTTAATTGTTGACTCACCGTAACTGTGATTTATACCGGTTATCGTTTCAATTCAGGGATCCATTGTTGTAATAAATACGCGAAGTGGACGAAGCCATGGAACACAGGAATTTGGTAAACTATCTGCAAATTTAGCTGCAATCAACTACGTCTTGCTGAAGAACTGCACCAAACATCTTGTTGTTATTGGGAATACAACCGTTGCACTTGTCCACGAATAGCTCTCCCAGTTTTCGCGATCCAGCTCGTCATTTGTGGCAACGCTCCGATTGTGCAAAACTAATATATATAATATAATTGTAATTGTTCAGCTGTAACACCCTTTCGGTGCCTAGCTGCCATGTCGCCCGAAGGTTACACGAGGGCTAGAATACTGCCAGGTTGCCCAAGCATAGACACGGGAAGTTGAGAGGAAGAGGTCAGTTTCGAACCACGGACATTTCGATCAGTAGATTCACGCCCTAACCCCCATTGTGCAAAACTGGCCTGCAATAATGGTCTGATAATCTTTAGCAGCGCTAGCCAAACCAGTTGCTCTCCATTTGTTTGGAGTCAGAATAAGACTATAGGTTGTAGATGTGCGCAGTAGCATGTAGACTATTTCCTGTTCCCTCCAAAGCTGTTTACAGTTTTCACGGATAATCTTGCCTGTCAATTATCATACTGATTGGAAAACCGTGTAATGCGTAATATTGGACTCACCTAGTAGCTTGGACGGTCCATGAAGTGGGTAACATCATGGGAAGGTATATTAGCGGCCCATCGTAACGGTAATCATGAATTCCGCCAAAGGAGAAAATCCCGCCTCTGAAAACTCCGTCGTGATCCCTGCGAAAAAATCAATAGGAATTATGAACTAGTAGCCTTAAATCACGTTTCATGCTCATCAAGCTATACGAAAGCAGTAAATCGAGCTTTTCAGCCTCCTCATTTTTAAAATTAAATTATTTCGAAGTTCCAGCCTGACCTTGGCTGAACAGGCAATGCTCTCACTGACAAGTGAACACTGTTCCTCTGAAATTGTCGTGGTCTCAAAAGTTCTCTGGATTTTCTCGGATACTATATTGGTTCCTCAACCCAAAACTATACCCTTTACAAAGCGAGCCTTGTGATCAATGGTGTTTTTTCCGTACTATTAATTTGAATAAAAAAAGTTTCAGGCACAAAATGACCCGATCCACGCTATCCATTATAGATTTTGATCGTAGTGTCTCCAAAAAGGTACGCTGATGTTTGTGTGGTTTAATTAAACATAGAGCTAGTTAGAATCCAAACCAAACTTTCTATGATCTCATACATCGTGAAAGGATACATTCTTCAGATCCCCATTTGTGGACGTTTCTAGCAAAATGGCCACCTCTCTTGTTTCGGCGATGTTTCCTCACATTAACGTAAAATCGCCCAGTGATCACACTGAGTATTAAAAGGCAAATTGTTTGTGGGTTCGTCTGATTTTGAGCTGAGAAGGCAAGGCGTTTTTGTCTACAGTCGGTTCTAGTTGATCGGGACAGATTTCCTGCTGTTTATGCGAACAAAAACAAAAACAGAAAATCTGAGATGTGCAATGGTTAAAATGCTTCCACTTTGTAGATGATGCCATGTGGCTCACAGCCTCGAAGTGAGGAGCCGTTTGGGCACCCTTAGTTGCTCACGTTCCGGTTGTCCCCCCGATTTGAGTAGTTCATTTCGGGTTTTTTCCGACAGACACAGTTTGGTCAACGTAGTCTATTCCAAGCAGCACGACTGCTTGACTTTATTCGTCGTTTGCCGACTACCGCCTTCTTGGTCTTGCGTTCCTCCAATCCCTACTCTCCAAAGTGTGTCAGACTATGATATCTCCAGTGCACTGTTTGCTTGGAAGTTCAACCTTTCTATTAACCGTTCTATTTGACTGAGTGTGATGTGAAGCCTGGAGATCTCAGAATAATATTGAACGGATATGTTTCGGCATACTACGTACAAACCAACTTTTCTAATTTTAAGAGTGTCATTGTATGAGAGGATCTAATCCAGTTGAAGTGGAATAGTCAGCAGAGGTAGTCGTTAAATTGAATGTTTCCCCCTTGTCCCGATCATATTCTTGGAACACGCGTTCTATGGAAAGATGGGGAAATTTATCGAAAAACCATCAGGGTTTGCGTGGTCCAAGTTTGAGCTTCTCTTCAAATGAGCAGCTCATGAGCGATGGGTTATTTTTCATTAACGAGCCAGCAACGATAAATTTGCGTGTGCTCATCGCTGCGAAAAGATTCACATAATATAAACGACAAGATTTGTAGAAGTGCCAAACAGCTTGCCTAAGAATTATTAGGTAAAATTGCCCATGAGACAAAAATCGTTTACTAATCAACAGTGAACTTAGTACAAGGCAACCATTTGAAACTTCTGTCTGAAGTGTTAACGTGTATCAGCAGAGATTCCAGCCAGCACTTGAAAAGGCCACTTGTATATTAGATCCCCTACGGTTTACCGATTTTCAGTATTGGAATTTCGCTGCAAGCAGGCAAAAAAAGTAAATTACAACCGAAATGCTTTCTACCCTTGTTGCTAAACATCTCCTCTATTACGGAACCGTCAGTCATACGCACAGGTTGGAATGATGATGCAATCATCAATGGTGCCCGAATGGTCTATTGTTCACTCTGTTAGTTAGTAAGTTCTCGAAAATTGCCATATTTGCTCACGCGTTGAGTCTTTAGGCTCTAATCTGTCATTGTTCCTCCGAGTGCTTCTGGGGCAGGAATACATGATCGTCGTCACATCATGTGGATTTTGTACAACATATTCACCACCAAATTCCGAAAACGGTTAAAATATGTCTATGAAAATCTGCCGAACAGAACAATCTTGAAAACAATGACGTATGATTAAAGGCTGTGTATAGATGTTATAGATAACCCAGAAAAATGTTGCGAAAAATCATGACACCTTGGCAATCCACGTGACTGCAATGTGACTGACGAAGCGTAGCCTCCTAAAATTTTTTGAAGATTCCAAGGGATTGGAAAATACACGCCTGCACTGTTAGCCGTGATCAGCCATATGCAAGCTGGCTTGCAAATACGCGTTTGACGGAGTAGCGCTGTGGAAATGCAATCTTGCTCAATAACATTTCGATCAAAGTGTGCATTTAGGCAAAGCTTCCCAATTTTCGTATGTGACAAGGTAAACTCCAGTGACGGTTGGCCTACGGAACCTGAGAATGACGATTACGAGGGTAGTCTTTGCTCCTGGATATGTTATTTCTGGTCGTTGCATGGTTGGTGAAATCATAGTGGCTGGTGTCGCACACATCGTCTGGTATTGAGCATCACGCCAGAGACGGACACAAACAGGGTAGGTGGTGTCAAGGAAAACAACTCTGTGTGATAATGCTCCTTCTCTGTGGCTGTAAAATGAGTCTAGGCTGATCTAAGTGCCCCCTGCATCGTTAAATATGTATGCATATGTATGCTGCATGTGCCAAATGAAATGGAACGCCAGCGAATGACAATTTATTGAATTTGCTTGGAAATCATACTGGGTTTGTCAAGCTGGTAGAACACGGTACTCTACTTGTTGGAACACTGTCGGCCAAAATCTTGTGTCCTTCATCCAAAATCACTGTCAAAAACATACCACGACTGTATTGAGCAACTCGAAAAAACGCCACATTACCTTAAGCGCAGTTAAATTGATTGCTTTCAGATGAAATGGAAAATTCACGGGAAATGTCACATTACCCACCCCGGTGGTTGGCGTGTTCTAGCCTTCTAGCGAAAATTTGACTCATAGTTATTTTAGTTCCTTCGGGGACCACCTGGTTAACAACCAAATACCGTCATATCGAATTATCCGGCCCATGGTTGCACAACCTGTCAATATCTCACTGGTCATGCTTTCTTCTAGAAAAATGGCTCCTGGGAACCCGAAAGTGTGTAACAGATGAACAACTGATTTGCATGCAGATTGTAATGGGATTGTCGGTGAAAATCAATGTCATTGCGACCCCCGAAATAGATCAGGGCAAAACTACGGTTTGCTATTAAAATTACAGAAATTACTTCCCATTTATTAGTGTGCCCACAATATTTCTGGTCACCCTCAATCCTACACAGGTTCTTTGGGTATTTCCGTTTTTAGCTGCTTCGGCTAATGTTTGGTTCTTTAGTAGTGACCTTTGGTTGTTTGCAGTGATTGGAATACTTATCTGAATTCCTGACCATAGTAAATGAAGCTTGCTGATTCAGGTGGATGTGGCTTGCATAGAAAGTTAGTGTGTACTATGGAGCGAGGAAACGANTTGTCAATGGTGCCCGAATGGTCTATTGTTCACTCTGTTGGTCAGTAAGTTCCCAAAAATTGCTACGCGTCGAAAAGTATCACTAACTTTTCATTGCTTTTGCTTGTCCCCAAAACTGTTTCGAGTATTTAGGCTCTAATCTGTCATTGTTCCTCCTAGTGCTTCTGGGGCAGGGATACTTGATCATCGTCACATCATGTGGATTTTGTACAACATTTTCACCACCAAATTCCGAAAACGGTTAAAATATGTCTGTGAAAATCTGCCGAATGGTAATTTTAATTAAAAATTTCAGAACATTCTTGGAAACAATGACGTAACGGTCACTCAGTCAGGGAGTAGATTAAGTAGTTCTTCATTATAATCGTCAAGTTTTAGCTTATAATCATGAGTTGTGGACGATCGTGTTCAAACCTGACTAGGCAACATCAATGAATGAATGACTCACGGGCGAAACCAAAAAGTGAATACAGGTTCATCTGGAAACGCGGTCAGGAGCGACTGAGCAAAGTTGCCCGGTGTCACGTCAGAAGCAGGTCCAAGCCCCAGTTTCCCGGAAAACCGGTCAAGAAAGGGTGGACGACTTTTCATTGTAACAATTGTTTGAAAGTTGAAATTTCTGAGACTATACTCTCCAATCTACATTGCATTAGTTTCAATCGGAAAACCGGCATACCCGGAGCACATCTGTAACATTGAATCCATCTAGTGGGTCAATGCCGACAATATTGCAAATCATTACGCCGACTTGTTTGGTTGCTGAGGCATCAACGCGATAGTTCACGTACTGCTTCCCGCTGTGTCTCTCTACTGACACAAGTAGCGAGGTCCCAATCGACGTGTCCACTTGAACGCTTAGATGTTGACTTGGCGTGCCTATTTCTATGTCAATGTACAAAGACCCCTGAGCGAATATATTGATCAAATTTTATTCGTACATCGGGGTGCAGTTTCATCATATGTGAGTTTGCCTCTCTTTTATGGCGCTCGAGCTTAATTCCTCCCACGTAATTCAAACTTTCGTTCCTTGCACTTGTATGTTATGGCAAATAAAAATACATACCTGTTCGACAAAGCATGAAGACTAAAGAAATACCGGTGAAAGAGCAACAGAGTCAAGTAAGTTCCAATCATAGGGTAGACTTGTAAAAACCGCGTTTTGAGAAGAAACAACTTGTGTGAAGGTGAGACACATGGCTTTGAATGAGTCTTTATTAGGCTTTATTCATTATACAGAGGAAATATGATTTGTCGAATGTTAGTTTTTAGCGCAACCAACCGGCTAACTCAAGCAATTGGATTGAACTGTCTGTTTCACCAAAACAATCAAGATTTATGAATGCTGTCTGTTCATTGGTTCACCGTCTGGCGGCATTTTCAAGGAAAACTGTCTTTGTTTCGTTTGTCTCTGTAAGTAGTCCGAAAAAAGCGGAAAGCGAGAATGAAGAACAACAAGTATTTGTAACCTGGGATGCATTCTTCCTGAACTATTTCGTTCATATACGCGATATGTCTAACACGCAGATAAAAACGGTTTCTCAGCTCCTCGGATGAAAGGTGCGAAATCAAGCTAACCGACGTCTCAGATTGTGTATTGCTGTGCAAGCCCCAGTGCTTCGCGAGTGAGGTCTAATTAATTTCTAGCCAATGTGCCACCGTGTAAGACAATATACCCCCTGATTATCGGCCTTATTGCTCGTGGCTGGTTTGATAGTTTTAACGGGAAAATATAGATGTGCTTGTGAATATTTGGTCCCACATTCGGTTTGTTTTGCTTGATACTCGTGAGAAGGAGATTTGACGGAAACCTCCGTTCGCAGTACCTGGTGGCCGAATGGGCGCAAAGCGCAGTACACTCTCAGCTTCTGGGCTACACATGACTGGCTAGGTGAACACTTGTCCGCAAACGACCGACGCCTCAGAAGTATCGGAGGGCTCCAACGAATTTGTAACGGAGTAAATAAAGAAAAAGTATTTGGTTGTGTATGGGGTAGTTCAATCAAGTAGAACGTCAAGCACCATGGATTACTGTGGCCAGGCCGTGCTCTACGCGTAACGAAACGTCGTGTAAATATATGGCTCTTATATCTCATGACTCTTCCAGATCGATGAGGTCCCCATGGTTGAAAACAGAATTTGGCAGAAGATTCTATATGAAAGTCCAAAAGTCTGGGTATGTATTCTTTCCGTCTTCTAAGATAGTGTTCCCTTATCGACGTCAATGGTTGTCAAGCGGTCAGCTCCTATCTGGATCGTCTCACTGCGGTAGGCCGCAATTAGTTGTCGTATTTTACCCACTCATTTTTCTTCTATCCACTCTCAGGCTTTGAATATATTCAGTCAATATTGTGGCAATCAAGCATTAGTGTCACCACTGATTCTGGATTCCCTGATGAGGATTTTTGTACTCGCGTATGCGAATTTATCTCAGTGCACCATCTGTATAACCGTGCGAAGTCCGACACCGATTCCTGACCTGGAAGGTCTAATCTACTTTGAAACACTTGTGTCAATGACCGTGTTGATAACCTTTGATACATGTTCAGCTATTCAATCTGTTGGTTTTCATCCTACCAATCACTGAAAGCGCGCTTATAGGGGCCCGATAGTCTGAGCGACGCAGGGGATATCCGAAAAGTGCTCTCTTTGTAGACCACATGCAAACCAAGCATAGGAAATTGAAAAGCGTGTGGACAATAAATATTCCTGCTCGCTGGGAAAACTGGATTATTCCAAACAATAGCAATAAAAGTTCCCGAAAACTTTGCCCTGATTGAATAGTGCATGCGCGTTTTCACCTTCGTCTTTGTTGCAATTCCGCACACCAAAGTAAAGTCGATACGCCGTGGAAAATAATCCAGGTTTCAATTGGCAACTCCAGGGTTTATGTCGCCGAAACATCTTTCCCACTAAAAGGTGCTAAACAAAACCTTCGCTCATTTTCAAGTAAAGTATTGCTCCCTTAGTCTTAATGGAAAACAATATGCACTATTTTCTCCCTCTGGAATCCATAGAAAGTGTGACAAGAAGTTCTAAATTTCCAGTGATTCTCTCAACGTAAGTTGTTTTTTTTTAACATAATTTCAGTTATGCCCGCTCTGATTGATGTCATACGCGCAAGAAAAATTCAAACTTAACAGGAAGCGTGCATCAAGGAGCTGAAACTTTAAGGTTGCCCTTCAAGTATTCGAATATCAACGCTCTTTGATTTGTCAGGAGAGACAGCGAAATCGAACGAATGCTGCACGCAGAACGTCCGTTTCGCAAACCGCTATTGGTCGTTTTGAGCTGTTTGGGCAAATGGTTAGAAAATCAAATGTTCCGTCATTGGCAAGAACTGAGGTGATCAAGCAAATGCAAGAGATTTTGACCTATGAGTGAAGAGAATTCACGATAAATTCCGAGAAGGACCATAAAGCAGTTTCATGGGAACCGCCATCACTGCGCATCTGACGAAGCTTTGTGCAGGTTAAGCAATGTTGTGGAATGTAGGTAGCTCGGGTGCGCTGTTTGGTTGTTGGTCTGTTCGCCGAGCTTGGCAGTTGGATTGCAAACGTTTCATCACCAATCGAGGTGACATCGTCGGTGCAGGGTTAAGTGCACTGACGATGTCACCTCGATTGGTGATGAAACGTTTGTTGCAGGTTTCCGAAAACTCTCAGCCTGTATTTTGGATATTCGGTTGATCGGCCGCGAATGGCTGATTAGCGTTTGTAATCAGATCGCCTTCAGACAGGATGCTGAACCATCCATCCTAAAACCAAATCTCATTCCGCCCCTCATATAGCCAGTGCCATTATCACAACCACTTCAGTAAGTACCCAAGGCATAATGACTATAATGTTTTCTTTCAACTTGTAGAGAACATGCCAATTGAGGTATGATCGAGTCGTTACAGCCTGAACGCCACCGGCAATAACAAAACGGTGGAGGTACGTAAAACCAATGATGGGAGTTTTAGTGTTGATTGCTACGTTTCCAAAAATACATTTCGATGCAACGATCACCATAGGGTTCATTAGAATGGAAGATCGGATTTCCTCGTGGAAAAGATTTGGAAAGCATTCGGTGGATTTATTGCTAAGCCGTTGTTTGCTTCCGACAAATAAGATACTTCAATCTGTAACTAGGTTACCGAGTTCGTGGCGATTAAAGGCACGATGAATCTAAACCAATCTGAGGTGTCAGTCGATGGGTTTTATTTGGTAGCTTCAGGCAACGTGTGTCGCGACCAATGGTTAACTTACATGGAAAGCCATGCCGTGCTGAATTTCAGCCATTTTGGAGGGCTTTCATTTTCCTGTTTAGTAGGTATACCATCAAATAACGTTGAATTCGCAAGGACATGAATCTAGGGAAATTAGTACATCGTCTCTTGTATCCACTCCGGCATCACCTCAGAATACGTTGCTGGCATTAGGCTTCACAATACATCTCGCATATAGTTTCCAGGATTAAAGGCGGTGTATAGATTTTATAGATAACCCAGAAAAATGTTGCGAAAAATCATGATAGCTTGGTAATTCACGTGACTGCAATGTGACTGACAGGCCAAAGGGCGTTCCCGGTACTGTAAATATGCCCAAATATGGAAAACATCGAGTGTGGGCTCACCAGGATATTCACGCTAGAAAAAGTGAGGCTTTTTTTAAAACAAAGTCGTATGAACATGGATGCCTGTAAGAATGTTTTTGACGAAGCATAGCCTCCTAAACTTTTTGAAGATTCCAAGGGATTAGAACATATACGCCTGCACTGTTATCCGTGAGCAGCAATTTGCAAGCTGGCTTGCAAACACGCGTTTGACGGAGTACCGCTGCATTTTGTGGAAATGCAATCTTGCTCAATAACATTTTAATCAAAGTGTACATTTAGGCAAAGCTTCCCAATTTTCGTATGTGACAAGGTAAACTCCAGTGGCCGATCGCCAACGGAACCTGAGAATGACGATTTCGAGTGTAGTCGTTGTTCCTGGGTATGTTATTCCTGGTCGTTGCATGGTTGGTGAAATCATAGTGGCTGGTGTCGCACACATCGTCTGGTATTGAGCATCACGCCAGAGACGGACACAAACAGGGTAGGTGGTGTCAAGGAAAACAACTCTGTGTGATAATGCTCCTTCTCTGTGGCTGTAAAATGAGTCCAGACTGATCTATGTGCCCCCTGTATCGTTAAATATCTGAACATATGTATGCTGCATGTGCCAAATAAAATGGAACGTCAGCGAATGAAAATTTATCGAATTTGCTTGAAAATCATACTGGGTTTGTCAAGCTGGTAGAAGACGGTACTTTACTTGCTGGAACACTTGCGTCTTTCATCCAAAACCACTGTCAAAAACATACCACGACTGTATTGAGCAACTCGAAAAAACGCCACATTACCTTAAGCGCAGTTAAATTGATTTCTTTCAGATGAAATGGAAAATTAACGGGGAATGGCACATTACCCACCTCGGTGGTTGGCGTGTTCTAGCCATCTAGCGTAAATTTGACTCATAGTTATTTTAGTTCCTTCGGGGACCACCTGGTTCACAACCGAATACCGTCATCTCGAATTATCCGGCCCATGATTGCACAACCTGTCAATATCTCACTGGTTGTGTTTCTTTTAGAAGCATGGCTCCCGGGGACCCGAAATTGTGTAACAGATGAACAACTGATTTGCTAGATTACGGCGTTTTAATTTTGTAAACGTATTGCATGCAGATTGTAATGGGATTATCAGTGAAAATCAATGTCATTGTGACCCCTGAAATAGATCAAGGCCAAACTTCGGTTTGCTATTAAAATTGCAGAAATTATTTCTCATTTATTAGTGTGCCCACAATATTTCTAGTCACCCTCAATTCTACACAGGTTCTTTGGGTATTCCCGTTTTTAGCTGCTTCGCCTACTGTTTGGTTCTTTAGTAGTGACCCTTGGTTGTTTGCAGTGATTGAAATATTTATCTGAATTCCTGACCATAGTAAATGAAGCTGCTGATTCACAGGTAGACGTGACTTGCGTAGAAAGATAGTGTGTACTATGGAGCGAGGAAACGACTGATTTTCTGGTTTGAACCATATTTGAAGAGTTATGTGCCAAGTGTGGAGGCTTATGTCATGCTGCGTTTTTCACCCTCACAATATGTAGTCGGATTGAGTCGGAGGAAAGCAAATCGTCCCATTCGAATATGCGATTAATATGACAGAACCAGTAACGGCTTGCACGATTATCCTAACAGTTACTGATTTTGGGACAGAATGTAAGTGGGAAGAAACTTCGTTTTACGATTTTTCGCTTTTTTTGGCTGGCGGCCGGATTTATATAACGTACAGGAGTAGCGGTCAATGGCGAGTCCTCAAAGTTCATGCGCACCTAAGTGGATAACAGCACGGTGTGGCAGATTTACAGCGTCCATTTGAGCCAGTAACGATACGGGACCGGTTATAAACCAAAGTTGATGAGTTATGCTGAAATAACAACAAACGGAAGAGATGAAAAAATAGTATGAGTACAGTGGTCAGTTGCAGACGGAAAAGTTTAGGTTAGGCGTGGCAGCGGAAGGACCAGCAGCAAAATCGACGGAAAGTTTGCACCCCCATAGCTCGGCTACTCGGCATTGTACTTCCACCAGGAATGTGGAGATAGTAGAGTGAGATTTTACAGCAGTTATTCCCAATGCTGCTATAAGGGGTTTTTGGGCATTTGTTTTCTCTCAGGGTAATACCAACGGCAGGGTACAATGTGTAGAAAGCTTGTCAAGTATGATACTGTGTTTTCCGCCTGACTGGGTTTGAATATTGCATCAATTAATGCGCACTGAATGAAGATTTCGACCTTGTAGAAAGGCCAATCTGCATGAAAAAGCCGCAAATCACTGTGCTGCTGAGTGATGCTCTTTAATTCTCTCTTTTCGAAACTCGAAGGAATTTTTCACCGGATATTAGTTTGCTAGTGCTTTGATTACTTGGGTTTTTGACCACAAATGGCCCATTTGCCGTATGGATATGTCACGCGTATGCAGGTAGGTAGAACGCATTACCCCTCTAATGCGGGATTTACCTTAGGCACTGAATACATGTACAATTTGAAAATTGAAAACAAATAGTTTCTTTCGATGAAAAATTTGTCCTTTTGTAGTTTTTCTAGTTGGTAGATCGGCAGACGATTTGCATCTTAATTATCCCCAAATCCCCTCACACTGCAACAGTGAGCAAGCAATCAGCAAGCGA
>NW_008752261.1:40184-68118 GCF_000715545.1 Opisthorchis viverrini | reverse complement strand
CTTACAGGACGAAATCCCACAAAAGATATGATTTTCACCTTTGTCCATAGATCTTTTCTCCCAGCATCAACATGGTTTTGATTGCCAGTGTAGAGCACGTTCCATATTTGCGGTTGTTCCTCCAACTATCCACATTGTAAGGACTCATTTAATTCACGAACGGGCGCAATTAGTTTCGCTGGTCATATTTTACCCATTTTAGCGACAAATTCTTCCCTAAAATGTCCCTTGTTTAAACACCGCTTCCCGTGACATGCGGCATCGTTACGAGGTAAAACTGTGGGGAAGAACGTACACTTATCTTTGTTCTTATGGAAATGTTGGCCACCCCGTCAATTAAATAAGGTTTGCTTGCTGTCCAAAGGACTGCTATCAACAAACCGCGTTTTTTTATTGGCAAGTTCTCTGTAGAATTCAGCTTCCCTTTTATTGTCCGTCTGTAATTTCAACTTGCGACATGGTCAGTTATCCAGAAACGACGTGAGCGTATTTGGCCGTTGGTTCGCAGAAAGACGATACAACTCGAACTTCTGACTGCAGCTGGATAGTCCAGGGAATTTCAAGCTCGTCCCAAAATGTCACTTTCAATGGTCGGTTTTGAAACTTGTAAGACCATCATAAAAAGGATGAAAACCATCGAATCACCAACGCATCGGCATATGGTGTGCGACGGGCTCGAAACACCTGTCCCTGGACCCACGCGCTTTTTTCTTTGCATAAATTTATCCTTACTCCCCAATGCCTTTTACGCTGAAGCTTATATCTCCCGGGAAATTATTCGACAAAATGGAGTAGGTGGATTACAATGTATTCGGCCAGTACGCTGTCAGCATCTTTTTAAATGTTGAATTTTGCTATGTTGATTATCTAATCTTGTCAAAGGAATTTGGCGTATTGAGAGAATAATACCGCTTCGTGTGCAAGAACTGTAAAGATCGGCTCTGCTCATTCCAAAGTGCTTAATTAAATCACCTAAAAACTAAAATGAATCGGCAGGTATCAGTGTTTTTTCAACAAACCGAAATTTACTCACGCTTCTTAACTTTTTCAAGCGGCCCTACCCTATTTGAAGAAAGCAGGGTGTGCTACAATAAACCTTGGTTTATCTGAAGCATGCAATGAAAAATGAACCTCATCAAGCCAAATTCATGCATGGCACAAGCTTGATTTCTCCGACAGCGAGAACTGTTTCATGGGTGGCTTGCGTCGGCGAGTCCCATTCTTGCGCCTTTTAAATCATAAACCGTAAAAAGTTTGTACATCAGCTTGTATCCGAATTCCCAAACGGGCAGGCCGGTTTTGCTGCGAATCCCCGATTTGCAAACAAAAATGTTTCGGTCCTTTTTCTATAAAGCAACACCGGTGGATTAGGTAAGAAATTTGACGAAATAACTGCGGACAGCATCAAAGCATACCCAATACATTAAGCATAGAGGAAGAGGTGCTGACCATTGCCAGTACAGCGTGATTTATACGGCTGTTAGCCGTCGTTTGATTTCGGCAAACGTCGTTGTAATTAAGGTATACTATGTATTACCGTAACTCGGCGCCAGTCTCATGAGATGAGAAGNCTGGTCCAATTGTACGAAGTACGAAATGCAAATTTGGTGTAACTAAGTGCGCATCGCTAATTTCGTGTAAGTGCGTTTCGAGAAGAACTTGAGTTTGGAGAAACCTCGTAAATGAGTCTGTCCGATGAATGAAACCGTCACATGACTATGAAGTTTTTCAGCCACTAAAGTGAGAAATGTTTTTCATCTAATCGCAGTCGGTATTGTTTTGTCCTCGGACAATCCTCTCCAGCTTTTATTATGAGATAATAATTAGGTTCCCGCGGTGACATTAAAGAATATATTTCGGAACTGCTGGTGTTGTTGGCTTTTTGGGTCACTGTTCAGTTGCTGTTGTTGTTTCTAGGGCACCTACAAACTACAAAATTAAAAAAGTCAGCACTTTTGACGGTGTCTAATTCAAACACCCACGTCATATGGAACACAGAGGATTAAGAACGTTCTCTCAGTATGTGGAACAGTCGATGAAGCAGCGCGCGTGTGTATCCTCAGAGCTCGAACTCCGTATATGGTCCATATCTGAGCATGTTCAATAATTGTATTATTGGCTCAAAGGACGTAATAAATTTTTTCTAGCTTGGCGTTCCTTGGAAGTTTGTATGTGATCGCTACCCGGACGCCGAAGTGCAAAATCCTATATTTTGAGTGGACCGATACCAGTGAGATCAGACATAAGGGGAATGAGAACCACAATGTCAGATTGCTTTCATTTATGAGAGTCAAAACAAGTGATGGAACCATTTAACCATATGTCAATGAACGTGTCGTGTTGTCACAACTGTCCTCCGGTTACAATTAAGTATACGCCTTAATGGGCCATTGAGCTATCCCAAAACAACATAATCACTCCCTTTTGTTCCAACTTGTTACACTCTATATTTAAAATTGTTTTAGTCCAAATCTTATCATGGCCACCTAGAACAGGTGTGGCGTACCTGTCAAATTATAATCTCCATAAGCAGGGTAATATTTTGAGTCTTGGTTTTACCAGGTCACTGTTCTTCCGATTTTAGTGAACATCCGCTCATTGTTAAAACAAAAGAAAAGCACTTCAAGCTGAAAAAACAGTTTTGCTGGATTAGTGGCTCTTGCGCCAGGCCACTTCATATATTGCTTTTTTGGTCAGCGCATTGCGATTGTTTTCAGAACGCTGTAAACCAAACTGAGTTACGCGTGAATGAGAGTTGGGGTCAAAATTGTTAGCGCATTCAACGCTGCTGGCGTATACAATTCTATAATTAGTACGAAATCTTCGACGTTTCCCGACTTAAGGCGAATGGACTTTCCAGGAGCATAGGAGAATTGTCTGGATGAAAACTGTTTATTTTGGTTCTTGCTACGAGTATATTCAGGGAGAGCAGCTTGCAGAATACCGTAGAATACGAAAAAGTTTGAACCTCAAACTAATTAACGCACAGCTTTCTGATTCCTTTAAACACGATATTCATCCCTCGTAAAATTCAACCTTGCTGAGATGGCAGTGTGCATGAATCTTAGTCGCCGAGATAATAGACCTTAGGTTTATGTGGCCCAAAGACAAGCAGATGACCGGGAACTCTAAGATAATCTTAATAACATCACAGTTTTTGTCAGCTGTTTTATTTTGTGGCTTCAGAATTTTCCTTGGAAGTGTTGGATATCTCTTCCCCCAAATCAGCTGAGTAGGCGCCCTCAAGCGAGGCATCACAACATTGAATTACATTCACAGGAACCACTCCGTTTTGAAAGAACACACATTTAAATAGGTGCTCCTGTAAGTGAATCTGTGCTGAAATCCGAAGAAGCACTGTACAGCTGTTTCATCCTTATTGGGAATCATCAGCAGTGCGCATCTCACGAAACGAAANCCACTCGTGGCCGAATGGTTAGGTGTTCAAACTACTAGCTGGGAGGTCGCGTGTTCAAGACTCTTCGGAGTTTCGTGAGATGCGCACTGCTGATGATTCCCAATAAGGATGAAACAGCTGTACAGTGCTTCTCGGCTTTTCAGCATAGATTGGCTTCACTTACAGGACGAAATCCCACAAAAGATATGATTTTCACCTTTGTCCATAGATCTTTTCTCCCAGCATCAACATGGTTTTGATTGCCAGTGTAGAGCACGTTCCATATTTGCGGTTGTTCCTCCAACTATCCACATTGTAAGGACTCATTTAATTCACGAACGGGCGCAATTAGTTTCGCTGGTCATATTTTACCCATTTTAGCGACAAATTCTTCCCTAAAATGTCCCTTGTTTAAACACCGCTTCCCGTGACATGCGGCATCGTTACGAGGTAAAACTGTGGGGAAGAACGTACACTTATCTTTGTTCTTATGGAAATGTTGGCCACCCCGTCAATTAAATAAGGTTTGCTTGCTGTCCAAAGGACTGCTATCAACAAACCGCGTTTTTTTATTGGCAAGTTCTCTGTAGAATTCAGCTTCCCTTTTATTGTCCGTCTGTAATTTCAACTTGCGACATGGTCAGTTATCCAGAAACGACGTGAGCGTATTTGGCCGTTGGTTCGCAGAAAGACGATACAACTCGAACTTCTGACTGCAGCTGGATAGTCCAGGGAATTTCAAGCTCGTCCCAAAATGTCACTTTCAATGGTCGGTTTTGAAACTTGTAAGACCATCATAAAAAGGATGAAAACCATCGAATCACCAACGCATCGGCATATGGTGTGCGACGGGCTCGAAACACCTGTCCCTGGACCCACGCGCTTTTTTCTTTGCATAAATTTATCCTTACTCCCCAATGCCTTTTACGCTGAAGCTTATATCTCCCGGGAAATTATTCGACAAAATGGAGTAGGTGGATTACAATGTATTCGGCCAGTACGCTGTCAGCATCTTTTTAAGTGTTGAATTTTGCTATGTTGATTATCTAATCTTATCAAAGGAATTTGGCGTATTGAGAGAACAATAACGCTCCGTGTGCAAGAACTGTAAAGATCGGCTCTGCTCATTCCAAAATGTTGAATTAAATCACCTAAAAACTAAAATGAATCGGCAGGTATCAGTGTTTTTTCAACAAACCGAAATTTACTCACGCTTCTTAACTTTTTCAAGCGGCCCTACCCTATTTGAAGAAAGCAGGGTGTGCTACAATAAACCTTGGTTTATCTGAAGCATGCAATGAAAAATGAACCTCATCAAGCCAAATTCATGCATGGCACAAGCTTGATTTCTCCGACAGCGAGAACTGTTTCATGGGTGGCTTGCGTCGGCGAGTCCCATTCTTGCGCCTTTTAAATCATAAACCGTAAAAAGTTTGTACATCAGCTTGTATCCGAATTCCCAAACGGGCAGGCCGGTTTTGCTGCGAATCCCCGATTTGCAAACAAAAATGTTTCGGTCCTTTTTCTATAAAGCAACACCGGTGGATTAGGTAAGAAATTTGACGAAATAACTGCGGACAGCATCAAAGCATACCCAATACATTAAGCATAGAGGAAGAGGTGCTGACCATTGCCAGTACAGCGTGATTTATACGGCTGTTAGCCGTCGTTTGATTTCGGCAAACGTTGTTGTAATTAAGGTATACTATGTATTACCGTA
This sequence comes from Opisthorchis viverrini, assembly GCF_000715545.1. Classification (NCBI taxonomy): domain Eukaryota; kingdom Metazoa; phylum Platyhelminthes; class Trematoda; order Opisthorchiida; family Opisthorchiidae; genus Opisthorchis; species Opisthorchis viverrini. Next base: position 63,001 of record NW_008752261.1, on the reverse strand, counting down.
ACTCGGCGCCAGTCTCATGAGATGAGAAGTACTCTGAAGTATGTTTGCCATAGTTTTAATGGTTTCCTTAATCAAAAGTTGGTTTATTCCAACGGCTGGCAATGTTCTATATGCACAATCAGTTGTTTCAAACCAATATTGCTCCTTGAATTACTAGGTCTTTGGTGATCAGTGAAGCGCCTCATTGGTGCTTAGATTGTTACGTGATAATACAATTTTGTGCTATATTTAGTATCAGCTGAAATAGGCTGACCTATTTTGATTTATTTCAACAAAACGCCCAACTTGCTCAACTAAACTACCTTCTTAAAACTTAGCAAGTGCATTCAACCTTGCAAGTCAAACGCGTGACAGTTAGTAGCAGATATTTATTAGACTTTGTAGGAAATGTATCTACCTTTTCCCAGAGCTCATCCATTCTCCAATGAACATGTAGCGAATCAAATTGAACGTGCAACTGAGGATAAGAGTTGGCTTCATCGCAGTCCAGTATATTCTCTCCCTCACTAACTCTGCTGGTAGGCACATGCAACAAACGATGAATTTGACCGATTTGCCCTCTGGGCCCATAGAAGTAAGGAACTGCAGTGTTGAATTGAATGTTGCAATCTTGCTGACAAATTACGTCTTGTCCCAGTGAAATTCTACAAGTATGCCAAGAGGTTGGACCTCAATGATATTACACATCCCACACAAAGAATACCAACAAATCAAACAAATCAAACAAAACCAGCGGAGTTTTTTCGATCAGCTCGAAACAAAGACAGTACAGTCGAGGAAACGTTATCTTTATACGCTATCGCACATAGCTATGCAGCTGATTCACGTAACCAGTTACCACTTTTTTGATAGAACGCTGATAGCATTTTGTGCTTTGGTTTTTACACCACGAGAATTGGCTGAAAAATCGGTATCAGGTGGGGAAATAATCGCATATGTAGACGGGTTAGCACAGTTTGAATCAACAAAGAAGTTTTCCAGCGGTAGCTTTGTGAATCATTCGGTCATTTTGTTGGCTATAGTTCGTGGGGACCATTTTACCGTTGCTTTCAGCTGATAGAGAGTGCCAGATTTAGCCAACTTCTATGGGCAATGGATATTATGCATTGAGGGTATTGGCCATGATATAAGATTGCCTCTGACTGCACGGTTGGGATAAATTCACCGGTGTCAGTAACCATGGTGGGTAGAATCCCAGAGAGTTGCCGGTTGTCAACCCGCACTTATTACTTAATTAGTGATTTAAATCCTCAGTACAAATCCATCGGTTGTTTACCACTTCGCAATTTTTACTCATTTCAAGTTTAGGCAGAGGGAGCTCTGCAAGACAGATGGTACACTGGCATGTGTTGTACTTTTCCCAGCCAGCGTAACCCATGGAACAAGAGTAAACTACCCGTTGTGGTAGAGTTGTCTCATACTAAAATCAATCCGGCGTGCCCAAGCATTGCTAATTCGATATTTTCACTAGGCTGGATTAGCGCTTCTTGGACACCGATGGCAAGAGAATGACAGCCTTTGCGCATCAGCTTCGCGTAGAGGCAATGCATCCGATCCATTAGAAGAGTACAGATCGCAGAGACAGCTTCAAAGTGCATATCAAGATTTGCGGCAGAATCTTAGGCTATTTAGACTGGCTCGCATCATTGAAGGAACTGATTCAAGGAGAGCATTGTCTCGTGCATACCCAATGTAAGTGTGCAGCAAAAGCGACACCCGTAACCGTACGTCTGACGCTTTTCCAGTTGTCCGACTGGAATTGCTGAGTTTACTGGAAAGGAAAGATAAAAATGTGTCCCAGGAAAACTTAGCGCTTTTCAGCAAACCAAAAAGTACCCAACCCATGGTGTAACCGAAAACGACTGCTTTAGGTAGCACCCCTGTAACACCAAGATTCCAGAACAATTTTAAGGACATTTTTTCTATTTTTGGAACGCCAGAAGTACGCAAAGAAGGCATACAAAAGCCACCCGAGGTCCTTCCCAAAAAATGTGGATGATTTTGCGCTGTAACGGTGTGCTCACACTTGCACAACACATTGGAATATATTTGACAGTTTACGTGAAACACAAAAACTGACTTTGTATACTAGGTTGATTAAGGGATAGTAGTCTCACGCAGTCATGTGGTAAAAAATTGGTTAGATATCGCGTCGTTTGTCATTGAGTTAAAATGAATTATCAACAGCCGAATTTGAAGAAGTCTATTCAGAAAGCGTTCTTTGCAGATCAAGTAATATGAATCTAAAAGTAATCGATTACTCAATATTACTTTGTGGCTAACAACACAGATTTTCACGTTTGCCTCTTATTGTGTAAGGGATACCGCCATGTTACGTTGCACCATTTATTCAGGTCAGGCAAATGCCAACTGGTCATGTGGCTAATGATGTTCTACAGAGCTGCATTTATCATCTTGCTTATGGCATTCGTGAAAGTTAGCCTGCTAGTTGCTAGATTGCCACTACACACCTGGGGGAATCATCAGATATCAATGAATGATATGGTTAAAGACGGTATAAGAGCGTTGGTGATAATTCATTCAGAGATAGGACCGTATCAGCAGATGCTAGTCAGTTAGGTCAGTTTGTCAGAACAGATACCAAACTGTCTGTCAGTTCAAGTGCATTCGAATAAATTGCAGACAACCGCGTTGCAAAATATTTGGATTCCAAAAGGCTTCTGACTTCGCTAGATAAGAGGGCAGAATTGCGACCGCGGGGGCATTCTCCAGTTCGGCAATACTGTGACATTTCACCAGTTCAAATTTCCCCAGTGTGTAATTATGTACGCGGTGACCCAGCTTGAGTTGGTAATACTCGCATATCTATATCCATTTTTGCAGTTTTCTTACTGGTCCGTCTTGCAATCGTGATGCCATATGAGCTGCGGCCCTTCGATTTGGTACGCTGCGTATATATTTTTCGTAAATTTGCTTGGTACATTCTGAATTTGTGTCGCTATCAGATCTCCCAGAATGAGATTATCCGATCAGATAAGTCCGCTTATTGTGATATTCCTGATATTGCTTGGCAATCCCGTTGGTTTCGAGTGGCTGAGTAAATGCACTTCTTTGTATATTGTTCTGCCCTGACCACGTGCTTTTGTGGTCAGATGGGATTTGCTTTGTGGTTCAGAATTTTCCATTGCTTCTACAGCTATCTCCAGCGCCATTTGTAGCTGTGCACTCTTCTCCCTTGTTGACTGAGAATTCTGCCCCATTTTCACCGGGTCCGCTGTCGGCTTCTGGAAGACGTAATAGGTTCGCATTGTTTATTTTCACCTCACCTTTCGTGTTTGATGCGCGCCAATGCCTACCTTCATGTACCGTCATGAGTAAAATCGTTGTCAATTGCACACAAGTTCTTAATGTACCAATGTACACCTTGCACACCAATCACTCAGTGGCGTCAAGTGGGAGCAGATGCCGTTTGAGCCCATTTGAAACCAAGTAGGTAGACAGAATACAACCATTCAAAATTCTACCGATGTCGTCTCCGCTGGTGTAGACGAACTATTCACAAGCCAGTTTCCAAGCGAGAAGATTCGATCAATCATCAACTGATTAAAACCTTAATTCACAATGGTGATATTTATTTCGAAAATATTGATCTGATCGATAAATCGGGCTTCACATTTGCAACGACTATGGCGAGTAACACTGTGGGCATTTTAGCTGATGAGTATTACATCTAAGTTCTGAGCAAACAATTTTCCCCTCAATATTGATATAAACAGTAATTTCCAACCATTTAAGGAACTCGGAAAACACTCGTGAAAAAAATCTTAGCGGTCTTACTGCAAGCTAAATGCATACGTGACACACGGTTTTCCTTCATTTTAGTAGGCCCACAAATGAGACATTGCCGGAGAACACGGAGCGTCGCAGTATATTCCAAATAGCTCTTGTGAATCAGTTTGCCACCGGCGTTCAACGCTTTTAACCGTTAAAAACCGGCTTGGTTACAAGCACTAGTGGCAGAAAACAAGGCCAGCCTGCATTGTAGTATATTGTTTTACGCGTGAGATTTCAGCGCTCCTGTGTGCAGCGAAAGATGCAGAAAAGTGTGTTGGGTCAAGAAACTATTTCACGAAATATGTGCTTGTCAGGTGCCTATGTGAGCCTCGGAACCTCGCAAAATATGGTCAGCAGTGTTGGACTCACTTTGTAGCTTGAATTGTCCATGAATCAGCGGACAACAAGGGAAGGTATACTAGCCGTCCATGATATCGGTAGTCATGAATTCCACCAAAGGAAAAAATCCCGTTTCTGTACACTCCATCTTCATCCCTTCGGAGAAATCAATAGTTTTGTTTTTTACAGATTGTAAACCACAAATCATGAAATCAATATTGTGTTCATCCGGCATTGCACATATCCGGCTACCCAACACCTTCTAGCCTTCTCTAGTTTGATGTCAAATGATTTTAAGATTTCTAGCACGGCTTACGCTGACATAACAACGATGACAAGCCTTCTTTCTAAAATCACCGTGAGCTCAGAAGGCCTGCCGTTTTTTGCTAGGCTAGTGCCATGGCTCCCCTGTGTGCGTTAAACATGTGCAAGCAGAAAATATGGTTGCCCCTAGTGCACTTTACCAGTTGAAGCCTGATGTGTGGAATCCTTATCTTCGTGGCATACCTGGTACGTTCAGCTGTCATTTCGGATGAGATATGGAGACATGGTTCAGACAAGGTCGCCTGATGTGTACTGTGCCCGACACGCATGTAGACAGAGTAAAGCCCTATTCATCTACCACTCACGGTGTCCGCATCACGTATCCAGTTTTGTTCGGCTCCTCATGTGACGACCACTAAAAGGAATGGTTTTCCCTCCGTTTCTTGTAAGCTAAACATGTCATATAGCAGTGGAAGGAAATCAGGGAATTCTTGGTGTGGACCTAGTTCATTGCTGAAGCTAATCTATTCCACAATAGCTTAGCTTCATTTGCAGGTCGACATCCATGCTTAAAATCAAATTATAAATGCTGCAAACNATTACCGTAACTCGGCGCCAGTCTCATGAGATGAGAAGTACTCTGAAGTATGTTTGCCATAGTTTTAATGGTTTCCTTAATCAAAAGTTGGTTTATTCCAACGGCTGGCAATGTTCTATATGCACAATCAGTTGTTTCAAACCAATATTGCTCCTTGAATTACTAGGTCTTTGGTGATCAGTGAAGCGCCTCATTGGTGCTTAGATTGTTACTCACGTGATAATACAACTTTGTGCTATATTTAGTATCAGCTGAAAGAGACTGACCTATTTTGATTTATTTCAACAAAACGCCCAACTTGCTCAACTAAACTACCTTCTTAAAACTTAGCAAGCGCATTTGACCTTGCAAATCAAACGCGCGACAGTTAATAGCAGATATTTATTAGACTTTGTAGAAAATGTATTTACCTTTTTCCATTATCCAGTGAACATGCAGCGAATCAAATTGAACCTGCAACTGAGGATAGGAGTTGACTTCGTCGAAGGCCAGTATGTTCTCTCCCTCACTAACCTGCAACAAACGATGAATTTGACTGATTTGCACTCTTGGCTCATAGAAGTAAGGAACTGCAGTGTTGAATTGAATGCTGCAATCTTGCTGACAAATTACGTCTTGTCCCAGTAAAATTCTACAAGTATGCCAAGAGGTTGGACTTCAATGGTACGTTGGACCTCAATGATATTACACATCCCACACAAAGAATACCAACAAATCAAACAAATCAAACAAAACCAGCGGAGTTTTTTCGATCAGCTCGAAACAAAGACAGTACAGTAGAGGAAACGTTATCTTTATACGCTATCGCACATAGCTATGCAGCTGATTCACGTAACCAGTTACCACTTTTTTGATAGAACGCTGATAGCATTTTGTGCTTTGGTTTTTACACCACGAGAATTGGCTGAAAAATCGGTATCAGGTGGGGAAATAATCGCATATGTAGACGGGTTAGCACAGTTTGAATCAACAAAGAAGTTTTCCAGCGGTAGCTTTGTGAATCATTCGGTCATTTTGTTGGCTATAGTTCGTGGGGACCATTTTACCGTTGCTTTCAGCTGATAGAGAGTGCCAGATTTAGCCAACTTCTATGGGCAATGGATATTATGCATTGAGGGTATTGGCCATGATATAAGATTGCCTCTGACTGCACGGTTGGGATAAATTCACCGGTGTCAGTAACCATGGTGGGTACAATCCCAGAGAGTTGCCGGTTGTCAATCCGCTCTTATCACTTAATTAGTGATTTAAATCTTCAGTACAAATCCATCGGTTGTTTACCACTTCGCAAATTTTACTCATTCCAAGTTTAGGCAAAGGGAGCTCTGCAAGACAGATGGTACACTGGCATGTGTTGTACTTTTCCTAGCCAGCGTAACCCATGGAACAAGAGTAAACTACCTGTTGTGGTAGAGTTGTCTCATACTAAAATCAATCCGGAGTGCCCAAGCATTGCTAATTCGATATTTTCACTAGGCTGGATTAGCGCTTCTTGGACACCGATGGCAAGAGAATGACAGCCTTTGCGCATCAGCTTCGCGTAGAGGCAATGCATCCGATCCATTAGAAGAGTACAGATCGCAGAGACAGCTTCAAAGTGCATATCAAGATTTGCGGCAGAATCTTAGGCTATTTAGACTGGCTCGCATCATTGAAGGAACTGATTCAAGGAGAGCATTGTCTCGTGCATACCCAATGTAAGTGTGCAACAAAAGCGACACCCGTAACCGTACGTCTGACGCTTTTCCAGCTGTCCGACGGGAATTGCTGAGTTTACTGGGAAGGAAAGATAAAAATGTGTCCCAGGAAAACTTAGCGCTTTTCAGCAAACCAAAAATTACCAAACCCAGGGTGTAACCGAAAACGACTGCTATAGGTAGCACTCCTGTAACACCAAGATTCCAGAACCATTTCAAGGACATTTTTTCTATTTTTTGAACGCCAGAAGTGCGCAAAGAAGGCATACAAAAGCTATCCGAGGTCTATCCAAAAATATGGATGATTTTGCGCTGACACGGTGTGCTCACACTTGCACAACACATTGGAATATATTTGACAGTTTACGTGAAACACAAAAACTGACTTTGTATACTAGGTTGATTAAGGGATAGTAGTCTCACGCAGTCATGTGGTAAAAAATTGGTTAGATATCGCGTCGTTTGTCATTGAGTTAAAATGAATTATCAACAGCCGAATTTGAAGAAGTCTATTCAGAAAGCGTTCTTTGCAGATCAAGTAATATGAATCTAAAAGTAATCGATTACTCAATATTACTTTGTGGCTAACAACACAGATTTTCACGTTTGCCTCTTATTGTGTAAGGGATACCGCCATGTTACGTTGCACCATTTATTCAGGTCAGGCAAATGCCAACTGGTCATGTGGCTAATGATGTTCTACAGAGCTGCATTTATCATCTTGCTTATGGCATTCGTGAAAGTTAGCCTGCTAGTTGCTAGATTGCCACTACACACCTGGGGGAATCATCAGATATCAATGAATGATATGGTTAAAGACGGTATAAGAGCGTTGGTGATAATTCATTCAGAGATAGGACCGTATCAGCAGATGCTAGTCAGTTAGGTCAGTTTGTCAGAACAGATACCAAACTGTCTGTCAGTTCAAGTGCATTCGAATAAATTGCAGACAACCGCGTTGCAAAATATTTGGATTCCAAAAGGCTTCTGACTTCGCTAGATAAGAGGGCAGAATTGCGACCGCGGGGGCATTCTCCAGTTCGGCAATACTGTGACATTTCACCAGTTCAAATTTCCCCAGTGTGTAATTATGTACGCGGTGACCCAGCTTGAGTTGGTAATACTCGCATATCTATATCCATTTTTGCAGTTTTCTTACTGGTCCGTCTTGCAATCGTGATGCCATATGAGCTGCGGCCCTTCGATTTGGTACGCTGCGTATATATTTTTCGTAAATTTGCTTGGTACATTCTGAATTTGTGTCGCTATCAGATCTCCCAGAATGAGATTATCCGATCAGATAAGTCCGCTTATTGTGATATTCCTGATATTGCTTGGCAATCCCGTTGGTTTCGAGTGGCTGAGTAAATGCACTTCTTTGTATATTGTTCTGCCCTGACCACGTGCTTTTGTGGTCAGATGGGATTTGCTTTGTGGTTCAGAATTTTCCATTGCTTCTACAGCTATCTCCAGCGCCATCTGTAGCTGTGCACTCTTCTCCCTTGTTGACTGAGAATTCTGCCCCATTTTCACCGGGTCCGCTGTCGGCTTCTGGAAGACGTAATAGGTTCGCATTGTTTATTTTCACCTCACCTTTCGTGTTTGATGCGCGCCAATGCCTACCTTCATGTACCGTCATGAGTAAAATCGTTGTCAATTGCACACAAGTTCTTAATGTACCAATGTACACCTTGCACACCAATCACTCAGTGGCGTCAAGTGGGAGCAGATGCCGTTTGAGCCCATTTGAAACCAAGTGGGTAGACAGAATACAACCATTCAAAATTCTACCGATGTCGTCTCCGCTGGTGTAGACGAACTATTCACAAGCCAGTTTCCAAGCGAGAAGATTCGATCAATCATCAACTGATTAAAACCTTAATTCACAATGGTGATATTTATTTCGAAAATATTGATCTGATCGATAAATCGGGCTTCACATTTGCAACGACTATGGCGAGTAACACTGTGGGCATTTTAGCTGATGAGTATTACATCTAAGTTCTGAGCAAACAATTTTCCCCTCAATATTGATATAAACAGTAATTTCCAACCATTTAAGGAACTCGGAAAACACTCGTGAAAAAAATCTTAGCGGTCTTACTGCAAGCTAAATGCATACGTGACACACGGTTTTCCTTCATTTTAGTAGGCCCACAAATGAGACATTGCCGGAGAACACGGAGCGTCGCAGTATATTCCAAATAGCTCTTGTGAATCAGTTTGCCACCGGCGTTCAACGCTTTTAACCGTTAAAAACCGGCTTGGTTACAAACACTAGTGGCAGAAAACAAAGCCAGCCTGCATTGTAGTATATTGTTTTACGCGTGAGATTTCAGCGCTCCTGTGTGCAGCGAAAGATGCAGAAAAGTGTGTTGGGTCAAGAAACTATTTCACGAAATATGTGCTTGTCAGGTGCCTATGTGAGCCTCGGAACCTCGCAAAATATGGTCAGCAGTGTTGGACTCACTTTGTAGCTTGAATTGTCCATGAATCAGCGGACAACAAGGGAAGGTATACTAGCCGTCCATGATATCGGTAGTCATGAATTCCACCAAAGGAAAAAATCCCGTTTCTGTACACTCCATCTTCATCCCTTCGGAGAAATCAATAGTTTTGTTTTTTACAGATTGTAAACCACAAATCATGAAATCAATATTGTGTTCATCCGGCATTGCACATATCCGGCTACCCAACACCTTCTAGCCTTCTCTAGTTTGATGTCAAATGATTTTAAGATTTCTAGCACGGCTTACGCTGACATAACAACGATGACAAGCCTTCTTTCTAAAATCACCGTGAGCTCAGAAGGCCTGCCGTTTTTTGCTAGGCTAGTGCCATGGCTCCCCTGTGCGTTAAACATGTGCAAGCAGAAAATATGGTTGCCCCTAGTGCACTTTACCAGTTGAAGCCTGGTGTGTGGAATCCTTATCTTCGTGGCATACCTGGTACGTTCAACTGTCATTTCGGATGAGATATGGAGACATGGTTCAGGCAAGGTCGCCTGATGTGTACTGTGCCCGACACGCATGTAGACAGAGTAAAGCCCTATTCATCTACCACTCACGGTGTCCGCATCACGTATCCAGTTTTGTTCGGCTCCTCATGTGACGACCACTAAAAGGAATGGTTTTCCCTCCGTTTCTTGTAAGCTAAACATGTCATATAGCAGTGGAAGGAAATCAGGGAATTCTTGGTGTGGACCTAGTTCATTGCTGAAGCTAATCTATTCCACAATAGCTTAGCTTCATTTGCAGGTCGACATCCATGCTTAAAATCAAATTATAAATGCTGCAAACCTAAGACATCTTGGGGTTTGCATGCAAGACAAACGAGAACAAAACCGCTCGACACATTTTGCTGTTTCGTCCTGGAACAGGCAAAGGAGAAAACCTGAAAGTGGAAAAATGTTCAAATATTTTTCCGGTTTGCATTTCGTTTAGCTTTGGATCTTTACATGTTTCCGACGTACTTTTCCATCATTCTATCAAATACGCACACTCATTAATAGCCTGCAGCGGTCAGTACTTAATGGGTTGTCCCATCATTATTCTACCTTATAACTAATTCCCACCATATGGATAATGCGTTCCTGTCATAAGACAGTCTTGGTTCGTCAGGAAAGAATCTGGTCGGACGACCACTTTGCTCCAAACATGCTCAAATGCGTTCAACCGTATGCCTGATGCCTGTCAATCAATGTTCCGTAGTCCCTGGGTAAGAAGTGGTTTTTGCTACACTTAGACTTTAGGTTTCCACCAAGACCATCAGGTTTTAACCTCGTACCTCGTCTAATGTTCACCACCCTTGAGGCGTCTCTTATCCAACTGATTCTCTCTAACCAAATGACTGTCAAATATCGATTTTCCGGGTTTATTATCCACACATATTAGGTTATGTTTCAAAATTCTGAGCCGTCTATTGTTAAAAGCCCTATTGTATGAGCAAACCTTACCTGGGTGATGGATAAATAGGCCGTAAACGAAAAAAGAAATAACAGCTTGGATTAAACGTCATACGGGTTTACTATGTGCTTTTTCGAATAAGGTTTTGAGCGCACGCCCAAATGACATACTCACAACTTGGAGTGGCCAAATATAAACGAAAGAATGTCAGTGAGGTGCAAATTTGATAAAGTCAGTCATTTTGCTTTTCCTGCTTTTTCAATTCGTGATTTGAATTGCGTGGGGGTCCGCCTGCTATTAATTTACTAGGCCAGTTGTGCACCTTTCATTATTGATAGATTGTCATCCTTATCTCGACTGCTTCATACCCAGCTTGCGTTCTGCATGCATGCGTTGGGCGGGCTAATTTGCAGGTTTTATTGCCGCTGGGGTCGTGTTATTTTTCTTTTAAAAAATTTGTTAACTCGCTCTTAGCGACGCGTGGTACTGAATGGAGATTTGCTTTGTCCCCATGGTCCGGTCTGTCCATGGTGAGTAGCATGATGACGGTTAAGATTACAAAGTCGCCGCATCACTACTTATATGATTTTGGCGACATCAAGTTCACGATTGGAGGATAAAACAACGAAAGGCCTGCGGAGTTAGATGTCCTCATCACAAGGTTGCCCAAAGGACAAATGCAAGCGGATGTTTACAGAGTGATTACGCATCGGAATCAAATTGTGAATGACCTAAACTGGTATAATCAGGGAACCAATCGGCTACAAAGCAATCGAACTCCAACACAAAGCAACACAATGGGATCCAGCACAAATAAAGAGAAGAGATTTTCAAAACCTATTCAAAGAACCCGCAACCGAGGCAATTTTTCCTAGGGAAGTTTGACGCAACGTAATGTAATCAATTGAACGACGGAAGTAAAGCATGCATTAGGAACATTTGACAGACTTTCACAGATCTTGAGGCGGCCAGCAGCGCCACCGAACCCGAAAGGGAAATATAATGCAAACAAAAAGCTAAATATGATTGTAAACTTCCATTCAAGTATTGGGAAAGACACCTGATAGGAAAAATGGAATAAAACTGTCAACCAGGGCCAGCGAGCACACGCTCGCTATTGGGAGACTGAATCAACTCGCTTTTTTCGTTGTAAATAAAGAGAGGGAAGAACTCGAATTCCCCTGTAACAGCGTCAATATACTCGAGCGTGCATGGAATTGTTGAATGCCACCGATTAAACACCAACGAACGAAATGCAAATGTGCAAAACTCCAAGCCGAACAAGAAAAGAAAAGATGAAGCAACAGAACGAAACTGGAAATTTATTTGTCTGAAAAGATATAAAAATTGAACCAGCTCTCATCAACTAACCCTACTAGTAAATTAGCCAAAATAATGGGAGCCCCACTGTAATAAGTACTGCATAGGAGCCAACCAATCACATGAATATAAAACTCAAGTCGGGTATGAAGCGATCGGGATAAGTAGAGCAATCTACAAAAATCGGAGAGCGCACAAATAGCCCATCAGACTACTCGTAGGTGGATCACTGTGCAATACAAATCACGAACGTACCAAGCAAGAGGGACAACAATTTTAATATATAGTGAGTCCAACGCAAGGTATACAGACCATAACGCAATTAGAATCTAAGTGCGATGATTATCAGCGGCCAATCAGATTACAGCACATCGCCGTCTTTGCAAGCTATCTGAGCGAAAGCCCGAAGAGAGGGACTACTTACCCAACGCCGCAGTGGAAATGCCAGTTGGAATGTTGACGAAACATCTGCAAATCAACTATCAGTCTCAGCGAGCAGACGAACTACCACCTGACCAATCACCACTGACTTTTGCAAATTTACACCTTACTCACATTCGTTCTTTTTTATTTAGCTGCTCCTAATGGTGACTTTGCAATGCGGACGTGTGCTGAGAGCATTGGAGTTGACTTCTAAAAGCTCTGTCCACATTGCAGGATACATTTTCAATGCACTAGTTTATGGGCTGTTCCAACTGTTTCAGCACATTTGTGTACGATTTTCATGCTAAACTGCTTAACGCACTTTTATGAAATTGCTGGCGGTTTAACAAAGGTTTTCGAATAACTAACCGCGCGCGTTGCATAAAATGTTATGCATGAAATTGCTGACTCATTGTATTTTATACCTGACGAAAATATCCAGATATTTGAGAACTCACGGGCGAAACCAGAATGTGAATACAGGTTCCTGTGGAAATAGCCTTAGAAGAGACTGAGCAAACGTATCCGGTGTGACTTCAGAAACAGGCGCAAGTCCCAGTTTTCCCGAAAAACGGTCGAGAAAATATGGACGCCATCTTAACCTTTCGATCATTTGAAAAGTGAATTCTGAATGGACGTATTCGCCAATCTATATTTAATTATTTAGTACTGAATAATTGACATACCCGCAGCACGTCGGTATTGATCCGCCCCTCGAGTTGTCGATCGCCAATAACACTGCAAGCAGGCGCGCCCAAAACTTTGGTTACTGAAGCTTCTATCTTATAGTTTAAGAACGTCACTCTGTTGTAGCTGGCCATTGTGGTAACAAAGGAAGTAGCAAACGAAGTATCTACTTCAAGACTTAGATATTGGCCTGGGGTGCCGATCGCAATATCCATGTACAAATATCCCTGAAGTAATATATTGATCGAAATTGACGCGTACATCAGGATGCAGTTTAACACTGTGTGAGTGCGCCTCCCTGTTCTGGCGTTCGAGCTTGGTTTCTCGTGTGATAATCACAGTCCCGTTTCTTATTCTTTCATGTTATGGCAATTCAAATACGTACCTGATCGGTGCAGCTTGTAAGGCCGAAAAATACCAGTGTAGAAGGCATAGGATCAAATAACTTCCAACCATAGGACGAAATGGAGTGGAAAAAATGTTCGAAGATAAAAAACTTGTGTGAATGTAAACCTCACGACTGTTAGAGAAATTCCACAACTATTTATTTATTGGGCGATGCAAATATAACTGGTCAGCTATTTGTTTTCTCAAACAGCCAACCGGGAAACGAGGGAGATTCATTTTAATTAGCTGTTTCACCGAATTAAGCAGATTTCTTAGGAGGGCTTTGCTTATTGTTTCATCGTTTTTTAGTGTTTGTCAGGTAACAAGCGCTTTCTACTCACGTAGAGCTTTGCAGGGTGTGTGATGGGAGCTCGAAAGAGAACGAGAAGAAAAAAGGGTTCATACTTCAGGAAAAATACATCCAGTACAATTTTGTAGATCTACCTACAACCTAGATCAGTTGGGACTTTACCACGCACAGGGACTGATTCAAGGCAGATTTTTCTGAAGTTTAATAACATGTATTTCTGTTGAAGATAGAGTATCCCTCAGACGAGTAGCTGTAAACTGTGAATTTTTGAGGATGCTATGAATATCGGCTTTATTGATCGCTATCCTTCCGAATTTCTCAGCCTAACCTTAGGATTAACGGAGGATGTAAAACGGTCCCAGAAGTCGTAAACCCCATAGATTTGTATGTTCGATCCCTGTAAGAAGGTGGAGATTGAACGATTCAAAATCTATTCGGCCAGTTCAGTAAAACATCCATTTGGAAAGCCACAACAGAGTGATTTTCCGTATAAACTAATGTGCCTACTGGAAACATGCTAGCAATCATTAGGTATCAAAATCTAACGGAAAAAGGTCGCCTTTTGTGGTCTTAATTAGTAGCGAGTCGGGCGTCACTGGCACAATTGCAAAATATTACTTACAAACATTTCACACCAGCACCCCATACAAACTAATTCACGATATATAGAACAAACACGTTTAGTTTAACTGGTGCGAATTACAAACATTTCACACCAGCACCCCATACAAACTAATTCACGATATATAGAACAAACACGTTTAGTTTAACCTGGTGCGAATTAAAGCTTGGAGGAACCATTCGATTGTAATATGAATCAAGTGAAATGGTGCGCAGAACAAGTTGAGCCACGCACACAACTGGTTAGGAGACTTATGCTCGTGAAAAAAATTTCCTGATCACTCTGGATGTTGGCCAAACAGATTAGCTTCGCTAAATGCGCAGGAATCCCAGCTAATTTCGAGCAAACTTTATTTCGTTTATCTTACACTATTGGCGCCCATGGGTTCGAAAAGTGACGGTTGAATATGCACAAAGTAAAGACCTTAAGGGTTGGAAAAATCTGGTCAGTTGAACTCTTACAAATCCAGTGTAATCACCATTGTTGTTCTCCGTTGTTTGCTGGGAATGGCGTAGACGGCAAGGTGAACAGTTTCTGACTTGGCAGGAAGGTGTGAATAAGGGTACCAATTTTGCTGGCAACTTCTACGGTAGGGTTCACGTGATCCCTCCGAGTTTTGCTTGACAGTAGGCTAGAAGTGGCATCACATCGATCTCAGTGGCTTTTTTGCTGTCAGTTTTTGTTTTCCAAGTTGTCTAAGTGAGCTCTTGGACGATAGTAGCTCATAATGCCGGCAATAATTCGGAATGAGGTCTCAATCATTATCTACGCCTTTGGTTCTTCTTTAGCTCATGCTTTAAAAAATCTAATGAATTCTGTTGTACTTAAGCACCGGTGTCGACAGTGATGCATGTTTTGTAATATGTATGTATATATATACATATATATGTATATGGCTACGAACAACTTCGTCACAACTGAATGATGTACGTATATGTTAGCAGTAGTGTAAATAGTTTATTAGCGTGTAATACATATAGATGGGAGAGATTCCCCGTTGTCCCCTCACCTAAGAGTTTTATTGAACTTTTTATACTGGCGCTAACAGATACGTACATCATATATTTAGCGAATGCGGTCTGCTGATGAGCGTTCCCCGGAACTGTATTTACCATAGAGACCAATGCGTAGGGCATTCGCCAACGCTCTGTCATGTTTTTAACACATTGAGGAAAGACTCTGTTGTGTCTTGGTGGACGATTGTGCAGTTCTGCATCGGTCCCTTGGATTCCTGCTCGACCCACTATGATATGTCAAAAGGCACGGTGGCTCTACGCAGCCATTTATGGAGACCAAGGAAAATTATTACACCTGTGCTTATGGAGTAGTCACAGAGTGTTCCACAAGGACGTGGGAGAATTTTCATGAAGGAGCGGGGGCGTCGAGTTAAGGATGCTCCACTCGGATTGACTGACATTCTGACCAATCAGATCATGCCTTCGCTTGGTCCTCGTCCTGCACGTGACACATCCATTCGAATGATTTGATGTTCGGTTATTAGGGACGGCTGGCCCTTCTCGTGAGCAAAATTGGTAAGCTACAATCTGTCCCACAAAATCACCAGAAAATTCTGCTACGACTGGACATTCTCGCAAGTTTGTCATCATACGTGGTTGCAAAACTAATCACTCTAGCTGATGCACTTATGAAGATGTAAAACTTATATTTCTAGGTGTTTACTTTTATCGTCAGATAAGTACTTGTGAAACCCAATTCACTGTTGAAATATACTTTTCTGCAATTAGCACCATCACTCTAACTACATGCCGGAATACCAGGTCAGAGGCCGTCGGTATCCGAGTAAAGTCGATGGACTCCTTCGTGCCTCATTTCACATAAATCGCTGCTAAAACCCGCTCAGAGTCCATTCGTTACAGTCGAAAGCTGGGTGGTTGTTTTAAGCTCAGCCGTTAAGGGTCAAGCAGACACTACTTCCCCTCAAAACGCCACACCAAAATGAAGCAAAGTAGGTTAAATCCGTAAATAGCATATTAAAGAAAAATGTTTGTGTATAACCGTTCACGGGGCAAGCTGTTTCTAATAAACCGTCTTTACGTTTGCTCTGACGTGCCTAACTCCTGTGAATAGTCTGATGACGGATTTAGATTGATGTATCATTCCACTCATAAGTAGCTTGAATCATCGTACAGTTGAGGGTACATGTGTGTGTGTTATGCATTCAGACTCCGGAATAATCACGTGAACAGCAGTGCAGATTTTGAGCAGCTGTCTCATACTCTGGTCAAGAAAATACTTCATAAATAACTCCTCGAAGGGAATGCGTCAAGTGCGACATGTTTCCTTGCAAAAATACCGAGCGTCGTTTCCCCCCCCCCCCCACCGGAGTTGCATTTGTGGGCCAAACCTCATATACCTGTAAATATGTGTTTGCTAGAAATACCTGCCAGGCGGAAAGCTCTGAGCTGTTGTGCTTTCGTGCCCCGACAAGGAAACCAGATGTCAAGTGCTACTCTTTCTGCAAAACCATGTCTCCTGGAGCAGGTCACTGCCTAATACAAACATTTGTAGCAAAGTGGGATGCATTTCATAAAACCTGTTTATGGGTGTCGAATATCGTAAAAAATTGTGAAAGTTCCCTGGACTAAATCATCATGATATGGTTCCACGTATGTGGGTTCGCTGAGGAAAAGGGAACAGTCACGTCTCTCAGCAGTCACCTTCTTAATAACGTAGACACCTAGTAGGTTCTTTCTTTATCACTATATTTCGACCTCTGAGAGGTATTCAAAGTCTGAGTCAATGTATTGCGGCAACTGACCAACTCTGCTCCACCAGACTACCTACTAAAGTTTGTTTTTGTTTCAACGTAATGTTTTGGTTTGTCAAACGTGAAACTACATATCCTCCCATTGTGGACTCTCATTGCCTCGCAGTACAACATTCACCATTAGCTTCGTCTACCACCCCAAATATATCTACGGCCACCTTATGTATTGCTCTGAACTGAAGCCCGTGAGTATAGTACCGCCAGCCAAAACATTTCAAACGAAAGCTCTAAAAAAGTGGGGTCAACCACTAACTACATCACTGAATGTGTTTCTCAGGCCTTGTTAAGTTGACATCCGACGTGTTTCCAATGCTGTCTTCCTTTTTAAATCATCAATTTGAAGGTGAGGTTCTGGTATTACCTGTACTTTGTACTTTTGTGTTGTATGAAATTCTGCTGCATTTAGTGGTTGCGAAGTATAGTGTGACAGACACCAAAAATGTTGCTGATCAGATCAACAAAAAGGGACCACAGGATACGTCAATCCAAAACATTGGTCAGACGGCTTGTACTGTTGTTCCGAGTGTTTGCAACGGGTGGTCATTGCTCATCTGATTTGAATGACATAGTCGCACGTTCCATTGTTGATAAATAGCGATAATGAAATCTCCTTGAGTCTGAGTTCTGTTCAAGCGTATTTGGATTGAATGTAGACTGAGATCCTTGAGGAAATACTAAATTGCTTCGAAGAAGTTGAAGTAAACACAGAGCTCTAATGCTGACGGTCTCTAACATGACAAAGTGCCTTGAGCACAACTGACCTCAGATCTTGAACGGCCAAGGTGTTTGCGGCATGATGTGATGTCCAAGGACGGATTTGTGGTGCATGTCATGAAGAACGTCTGACAAAACACTTATTGATTGCCACATGTATCTGACTATGTACTAATAGTCCAACCCCAGTCTAGGCTGAGTGTTGTAAAAGTGAATAAACACTATTTCCTTAAAGACCTTATTTTCGAAGTGGTTAGAGATATTCGGGACATGATTACATTGACGTTTACGATGGACGGATAAATATTCTCCACTCCAAACAGGGAAGACTAGAAGATGTCCGTGGCATAGAAGCCTTGCTGTCACTCCGGAACATACATCAAAACTACGGAAATTACACACTGTCCGCCGTCGCAAAAAATGTCGTATAGTTCAGCTGGCTGAAACTGATGACACTACGTGGCAAAACACAGAGAACATTCGCGTGTATCGATATAACTCGCATTCAGCTTGGAAGATAGAATATGCACGACAGCGCTAACTACTCCAAATATTGACAACTGGGTATGTTAAACGAGTGCCAGGTCCCACTGTTTGACACACTGTTTGACTCAATCACTAGTAAACATTGTCGAAGGACGCCTGTTATTAGCAAAACAGTGAAACACAGTTTAAAAGCTGTAGATTCCTCGTTTCGACTCGCTTCGCCCTGCAACTTCTACAATATGTTTCACATCTGACTGGATCACTACCAGGCGCATGCCTCAAGATTCTCCCTGACGCACCTGAAGGAAAGCGTCTGGTTTTCACTTTTGCGGGCGATTTGGATTGTGCTAACTCCATCCTGCGAGGTCAACTCAAAGATCACTCTATGTATGGTGAATGTTGATTGTATTCTTCGCCTCCCAAGAGATCATTCACGGTGAACGTTAGATGGCCCGACGTGAGTACGTTAATAAAGTTATATTTACCAAAACCATGTTTTGTCGCATGGAGCCAGTCGCTGACCTCCAAACATCTTCAGATCATATTCCCCGATATGAACATCTAAGACTGAAACAGAGCACAGTCTGCATTTAATGCAAATATTTATCTCAAAAAGTTGAGCTCTGAGGTCAAGAAAAACCCACTCCATTAGATAATCATTTATTCAACGTTCGCACACTTTTTCCCAAAACAGTCCGTACTGAACAATCGCAGATATAAAAAGCATATTTCACATTTTATTTGGTGACCGTGTGTGAAATACAGAGGTCAGCGGTAGATGACGATTAGTCGCCACCATCACCAACGTAGCACCAGTAACATCAGTGCAGTACGCTGAAGACACACTGGTGTACAACCACATCGAATTGGAAAGATAAACTGTGAAGAAAGGAAAATCAGTACCCGGTGCCAGTCTACTACAACCACTTTGAGGTGACCACGATTTTGGATATTCATTCAGACAAGCCTGATGAAATCTGAAGGAACGACGTCGCTTAAATCCATCACCAAAAGCAGGATCATGTCGTGATGTTAGCCGTCAGACATTCTGCCATTTTGACCGTCCATAAGCATGCTTCACTCTAAATTGACACAAGGGAAGAACACTGGTGTTAAATCCCACCAGAACATCGCCAATCCTCGGAAGTACCACAGCAACTCGTAGTGAATGTAGACAAGGCCTGGGTAAATTTGCATTTGATGCAAATGGTAGCACGTGTCACAGAGGATGCTGTACACGATCCCCGATGGTAACTTTGAGGTGGACTTAAGACTAAGGAGGCACTTGTTTTCAAGAAACGAAAGCATCCTGCTAGTGAACAAAGTAATTCAAGCCCAGGTTAAATATTGATCAGGTCTTTGATCATCATTGGCGCATGGAGCACCGGTATGCCTCACTAGAAAAATGGCCGGTGCTAAGAATGGCGCCAGCCACCCTAAAAAACGTCGGGGTGACAAGATGGGTTGTACATAAACATGACCTTCTCAAGATACACACATACCAGATTACATAAGACAATGTGTGTACGAATCACTTCTCGACCGAAAAATGACAACTGCGAATGCATCATTTGCGCCAGACCGAATACATGACATTCAGAACACCAGTATTAGTTAAGGTGGCCGGGGCTGTGAAAACCTCCCGGTAGCACCCTGTTGCACGCAAGAACCCAGAAAAACGAAGTCCCCATGTTCGAGAATTTAGAACCACAGGTAGAGAGGAACAACTGTGGTATAAAAAACAACGTGGAATGACTGTCTGGTCAAACGTATAAACATAGTGATCCTCATTCTTCTCTATATCAAAGTCCGGATGGAGATGACGATGACCAACCGCCGCCCGCTCTTACTCACATTAGTTTAAAAAACCGTTGCAGCCGTAACACATGTCAAAACACAGGCTTGAGCTTACTGGTCGCAGCATATTCCGCAAACTCGACTTGGATTGAATGGAAGCAGACATTTAACCGCAGTCAACATTGAGGTAAGCGTTGGTTACTTTGGGATTTTCGAGTACGAAGAGAACGCAGAGTGAGCACCTACGGGTGATCAGTGAATGAACACACTACTTAAGGCGCTAAATTAGCTGAAAAAATGAGGTATATGTTTGTTCACATTTGAAGGCAATCTTAATGTGTTATTAATTTTCACGACATATTTCGACTACTAACATATATTCCACAATCATTGCCTGATTACAGGGTAAATCCTCGGTAGCACCGCGATTATAAGCGGTGATAGCACCTCACAGGTAAGTCAAGCAAAGTCGTCCATTATTATGAGACGTTGCTGGTCTCGTCTCACTATGACAGTACCGAAGGTAACCCGACGTTGCTTTGGATTGCAGGATTGCGTGACGACCACGTCGAAGAGTAGGTCATTTGGGATTGCCTATAAAAGCATGCGTGTTGATCAGCAAAACGTATTAGTGAGTTTTATCGTTCTAGCTTCTAATTTTGCCCATTGCATTGTGCTCTTTTCATCATCACATCGGGCAATAATTTCATTTGCTACGGTCTTTACCAAAGATATGACTCTATCAGGGATATTAGTAGTGAGTTGCCTCACTA
Organism: Opisthorchis viverrini; assembly: GCF_000715545.1. Classification (NCBI taxonomy): domain Eukaryota; kingdom Metazoa; phylum Platyhelminthes; class Trematoda; order Opisthorchiida; family Opisthorchiidae; genus Opisthorchis; species Opisthorchis viverrini. The sequence goes on along the minus strand of NW_008752261.1, from coordinate 42,096 downwards.
AAAGTTATATTTTTATTTTGTAGACATGACTGAATTCATTTATATGATGTACCTTCAATTTTTAAAGCATTATGAGTTCTACTGAGGACTTCTAACATAGGAAAAATTCTACATTCAATACTAGTGCGAACGTATGCCGCACACACCATCATGTTTTCTCGCCGGTTGGAGCCCAGTTACTTATCCGTCCGATTGCTAAGCGAAGTTTGGTGCGCCGTCTCATACTGAAAGGCGTGCTGAAACGCCTTCTATCAAGTACATAAGGAACTTAACTCAACTCTACTTAGTTTCCGCTAATTTGAAAAGTCAGTTTTGTACGTAGGCGATGTTTGAAGCATACGATTCACATGGAGGGACCAGCTGGGTTCAGCTGTGTCCCGTTTGCATGCAAGCACCTTGCCTTCACTTGCAACTAATTAAAGGCCAGAAGGCAGTAGTTGTTCCTTAGAATAATCGCACATTGTCAGATTACCGGCGCCAGCACGAGAATTTGGTGTTATACGTATACATGGTGAGGCATCAGAAACAAACCTAGCTGAACAGCGTGGATCTCTGCCATGGCCGTTGTTCAAACACCGTCAAGTTCTATGGCAGTAACTCAATGTCAACACCCCTTTTGTTTTAGTTCATCGTAAAATGGAAAGCAACCATGCTGCTTACTTCAATAAGACGAGACTTCCTGGGAGACTTTCAGTGCAAACAAGGGGACAACAAAAGGTGTAATTGTATTTATTTTTGATTTATTGATAGCGGAATAGTTTCAGTTCAAATTTGAATCGATGTGACGACAGGTGCTTGTTTCGCCTACATTCTAGAACAATTCTAATATAAGTGTGATGTACATGATTTACACTCTACTCATTGCTCTATTCATTATTCTCTTGTTTTAATATTCCATATGCTGTACATATTTGCCAATTCGAATACATACGTACTGGTTGTTACGCAGCGCTGAATTCTGGATTTCTACTTCGTCTGGTTATACCGTACAAAACTTAATTCTCACATTTTGGCGTCGCGGTTGGAACAATTCATCATGCCTACAGAAATAGGACCGTTAGATGTTAATTCAACTGCGTGTGACGTAGAGGATTATTTGGAACTGTTCGACATATGATGCCCCACAAAATCCGATATGGATGATAAGAAACTCACGGCATATTTCCTACATTTTGTTGGCAAAGAGCCATATACGTTGACCAAAAGTGTATTATATCCTATATCTCCAATCGATATTTCCTACGATGTATTGAGGAAAAAAGTTCTCCAACACTTCAAACCGATTAACTTCGACCGAAAGAGCAGAGCTAGGTTCAATATGTTGACCCGCTCTCATTCTCAGTCGGTTCGTGATTTTGTGTTACAGCTGCAGCACAGGCGGCCAAATGTGACTACGGTGCCCAATTAGAAGACCAGCTGCGTGATAGACTCATTGCTGGCATTCAGCTGCCCGAATTACAGCATAAGCTGCTACTCTGTCCGGACCAGAAATTTTAAACTATTCGGAAAATATGTGAGCAGTATGAAGATGTGAAACATGTGACGAAGACTGAGGAAGCAGTCTTGTTAAATTATTCGGAACGAAATAATTCAAGGATGCAGACGGACAACAGATTCAAACCTCGAACAGATTCTCGTGCCCCAAATCCATCAACGCGTCAGTTTACAGGTCGTAACCCTAATCCGATGTTTCAAAAATTTGGGAAATGCGAGTCTTGTGGGCGAAACCATTCCAGATATTTATGCCCCCACAGACGAGCGAAGTGTTTTATCTGCGGTAAAACAGGACACATTCAACTTGTCTGTAAGTCCACGAAAGTGTGTCACCTAACTTCTGACCCAAATACTGACGTCAAGGCATTATCTGAAGATATTTCTACCCTTTCTCTATCTGTTTTGTCCCAAAATTAGT
>NW_008752261.1:3347-39990 GCF_000715545.1 Opisthorchis viverrini | reverse complement strand
CTACAGGAATAGTACTTTCATCAAATGGCGAAAGAATGGTCACAATTCTCGATTTGGATGATGTCTCTTGTCATCGGAGACACACTGACCAGGTTGAGTTCAATACCAAGGGTCCATTTGTTAACGGCAATCCTGCTGTTTCAAATACTAATGGATCCTTTGTAGACGACCTTATGGTATCCGAACAAAACTTTGTATCTGAAGAACACACAAACTGTGAAGAGTCTGAATTTTTCATTCGGAGAATAAAGCGTTTCAACGAGTTCATGCCGACTACTGTGGTCCTTTTCTCGGCAACTACTAGGCTTTGGTCGTTATTGACACAAATTTACGTTGGCCTGACGTTTTTCTAACTAAGTCTCCAAGTGCCGAATTCACTCAGCAAGCCTTGAGGAAAGTATTCAGCCATGAAGATGTTTTGGTCACTGACGAAGGCACACACTTCACTGAAAATTTCTTCGAGGAATGGTTTAAAGGTCTTGGACGTCGACATCTGTTTACTGCTCCGCGACATCCCCAGTCGAATGGCTTGCTGAAAATTTTGTCCGAACACTAAAGTCTGGCATTATTTCAACCTCTCTTACTAATTTTGTGAAATTGGACCGTAGAATTGATAATTTTCTAGTGCAACGCTGTTCAATCCGTTACTGGGAAGAATCCAGCACTTCTATTTAAATCTCGTTCGTTACGTACAAGTCTTGACCGTGCCCACACGGCTGATGTTACATTTTTAAAGGGTAATGAATAACGACATGCTACAGGAATAGTACTTTCATCAAATGGCGAAAGAATGGTCACAATTCTCGATTTGGATGATGTCTCTTGTCATCGGAGACACACTGACCAGGTTGAGTTCAATACCAAGGGTCCATTTGTTAACGGCAATCCTGCTGTTTCAAATACTAATGGATCCTTTGTAGACGACCTTATGGTATCCGAACAAAACTTTGTATCTGAAGAACTGTGAAGAGTCTGAATATTTCATTCGGAGAATAACCGAAAGGTTGCGGTCAAGACCACCACTGGACTATAAACATCCACACGCTCATTCAAGGTGTGGCGGATGTGATGAACATGACTGCGACTCTATTCATTGCTCTATTACTATTATTATTCCCTTATTTTAATATTCCATATGCTGTACATATACGTCAATTCGAATACATACGTGCTGGTTGTTACGCTGCGCTGAATTCTGGATTTCTAGTTCGTCTGGTTATACGGATATATATACGAAACTTAATTCTCCCAATAAGTTAACCGAGATCAAACATCTGACGGATCAGTATGTCCCAGGTTGCCATCCAGAAAAACCCAATTGGGTATGTATTGGGTATGTCTCCAAGCGCAGTTATCTCTACCATCAGAGATTCACACTCGCCGGCTTACTAGCAAACGTTTTCAACAAAGCAGTCCAACAGAAGAGTCTGTAAAGTAAACCCCACATTCTGGAAAATAAATTCTGGTAGGTAGATAAAGTCTATTCTTCGCAAACTGAAATAAATCATGCCACGTTGATCACTGTCGTTTTCTCAAGTGCCCAACTACTAAGGGCTCCTATTTTGCTGTGAGGTGTGCTCATCATCCTCGACAGCATGACATCAGTGTTTAACACCGATGCTTCACTGCCGTAAAACCATGATTTATTTGAAAGCCTTAGTATAAAGAAAAGAGTAAATTTGGACAGGGGAGGGACTTAGTGATAGCTCACCAATCATTCCGAGGTGTCTACATCTCGTACATTCACTCAGGCAAGCTGAATAGAAACTGACAACAAGAACGCCACTGACATCGGTTGGAAGCCATATCTTGTAGTGTCTCCATCCAGGCACAGTAAAGATCACGCGGTCCCCATCCTGGAAGGCGATTAGCACCGACAGCACCCAAGCGTTTCGTGATTTCCTTCATACTCCTCTGCCAAGTCAAGGGTTGGCCACCTCTCTGTTTACGCCACTCTGAACTGGGCATGGAAAACAGCACTCTCTGCGGAAAACGATGGTCCGACATATGCTGCACATGTCCCAACCAACGCAGCTTCTGGTGCTAGACACATTCATCAATGTGATTACCCGTTGCACAGCCGAAAACGCGCTTTCTAACTGCCTCTTGTTAGAATAATCTATCACTGATTGTCAAACACAAGAAAGCCGAAACTCTATTTAAAATCTTATAACATGAAAGTAAATTTAGATGGGATTCCTGAACATAAGGGAATCAAATCAGTTACGCTTATGTTTTAGAATTACCAGCAAGTTTTTTTCTCGGAAGAAAGGACACTTGACCAGTCGCATGTCGGCAAAGACAGTGAGGGACACCTGCGCTCTGGGACGATTCGGCTGACAGCTGCTGCATACCAGCAGCCCTGAAAGTCATGTTTCGGAAGGAGGTTTAAAAGCATTAACCGCCTATAATTTGGAAGGAAACCTTATGTGGCGTGCTTGTATCGAATTTTCTGTGAGCTTTGCTATGTCGCCTGACGAGCAAGTATTACATATGCCCAGTTCCTATAAATGGTAAACAACGTCGTGCGTTTTTTTGCTGGCCATATTTCACCGCTGTGCTCATTGTGTTTGCCTAGCTTCGTTTGCAATTTTGCGTCGATATTAATTTTATTGACCTGACCGGAACGATGGTGAGTCGCTGAGTGTCGACCAGTGAGAATGCTTCCATTGGCGATCGAATTAAGCAAACGCAAGGCGTTCGTGATGACTTCTGCAGATCTTTTATATTTGCAGTTATTCTGAACAACTTAACGAACAATTCAGTCCAATGGCGACCGACAAGGCTGGCATTCAAAAAGATTTTTGTTTTCAACTGATCATATTTGTTAGCGTCTACTCAGGCATCCTTTGTGAGATACCTGGTTTCGTAATACAACGGACATGGACTTTGATTTCGGAACAGTTCTTCTATATATCGAACGCTTGACTGAATGTATCATGCAGATGAACAACAGGGTAAAAGACGATTTTACGGCGTTAAAAACTATTTTTATGTTCCATCTTCTTCAGAATTATGTCAGATCAGTTGCGCAACTAAACGCAAGAAGAAAACCTGTTCTTCTATAGACAAACAACTTGGCGAACCAATAATCATACTCGGTTACTTCAGTGGTACAAACAGTTAAGACGAATCATTTCAGCTTTTTGGTTAGTTGTTGAAAATAATCTTTTGACCAATCTGGTGTGCTTTCACAAATAAACAAACTGTTTTTAAGGCGAACCCATAATCATGGGATTTAAATTCACATAACTCGTTTCGCCTTAGCAACCATTTTTATTACAATCTGTCTTATGATTAGAACGTACTTAATCCTGTTGCTATCGAACTGGTACTGCGTGTGTCTACACGCTTTGCCTGGCAGGTACGTATTTAATTGCCATTACACAGAAGGTCAAGAAACGGAACGTTGTATTACACGGAAGAAATAGAGCTCGAACGCCCGAAGAGAGAGGCGTACTCACAGGCGATTAAACTGCATCCCCAAGTACGTGTGAATTCCATTCGATGTATTCGTTTAGGGATATTTGTACATGGATATAGCTCTTGGCACGCCACGTCAAACCCTTAGTATTGAAGTAGACACTTCGACCGGTACTACGCTAATTGTCGCGATGCAAAGTCAGAGACGGATGCAGTTCACGCCATTTAAGTTCGAGGACTCAGGAACCAAACGACTGGGTTTAGATGACTGCACCGTCCCCGGTACCGATGAATTGGCAGGACGACAAGTTATTGATGTGTTGACGGTACACTGTTGTTCTATTTACAATTTCTCGAACGCAGATCGGCGAGTGTGCCATTCCAGAATTTCATGTACAAACGGTTGAACGCTTGAGATTTCGGCCATATTTCCTCGATGTTTTTTCTGGAAAACTGGGACTTGCACCTACATCGGACCTCGTCCCGGAGACCTTTGTTGGGGCTCTTCAGAGACAATTTCCAAATGAACCGGAATTCACTTTTTGGTTCCGCCCGTAAGTTTTTTTGATTTTGAAATGCTTTCCAGTCATATATTGATAAGACACTTCAGGCATCTCATTTGATACAACCAGTACACTCAATTCTTGAAGAAATTGGCTGTATTTTGCGCGTGTGTCAACCCGTAATTATACGATATTCTAGTTGATGGTCGCATACAAACGCACTCCTCGTTTCTTTAATCCCCAACCAAGAGCTACGAAAGCTAAAATATTTTTTACATTAATTTTTCCCACTGTGTGCTGCATTCCATGGAACAGTCTATGGATTACTGAATTTATTAGGTTCTTTAATCCCCAACCAAGAGCTACGAAAGTCCTAAAACATTTCTTACATTAATTTTTCCCACTGTGTGCCGCATTCCATGGAACAGTCTATGGACTACTGAATTTATTAGGAGTGTCGTTCATCAACATTAGTTTTTTTCTAATCGATTAATTCATCAAGCAGACTCGTGTCTGAGATATGGAAGATTAATTTAACTGCCTCAACCCTCAATGAACAAGAGTATATATTTCGATTGAGTACGAAACTTTTCTTAACTCGATGTCAAAGATGATTCACAAAATGTCAGTTTGTGTCATTCTTAATTACACATCAAGCAGACTTTATATTATGATCAAATTTATTGTCCATTTGAAATATCAGATACAATTTCCCAAGCCATTTCGAACACAAATCGGCTTTAAGCCAAACCAGGTGGCATCTACCGTCGCCAGAAAAACATGAATAGTATCTCAAGTCTAATGAGAATTTATGAAATATTTTATGATAATTCATTCCGTTTAGGTGAGCTCTCCGATGAATAAAATCTGCCCGTTCTTACTGGTGATCAACAGTGGCGCCCTTCTGACAAATTTCCAGCAGAACTTTTAGGACAGGAGGAATGCGGACTGATAGTTTCAAAACCATTCTCTCGTGCATGGATTTTTCGTTGATATTTCAAGTTGTGAGACTGAATATCTGTCATTGTTGTTGAAAAAACACTTTTAAGTTTGCGAATCGCAATGATTGCCGCCAAATTTCCCAGCCACCTGATCAAAACGGAGTTCTCATAAGCACAGTGTTCAGTTGATATACTGCTCCCGAACAGTGAGAAAACATCTGGTATACTACAGTCAGGCAGTACGTTTTGTGTAAATTCAGGAGAGCAGTGTCACCGCCAGGCGCTTCCATTTAAATTGGTAAAAATTGATTCAGTCATACCTAACAACTCGTGAGCAATCTGTACGACACTCCTAATTACTGCGACTTTCTACGAGAACAAAGTGCTTTCAAGCTGCAAACGTCTCCAGTACAAAACTTTTTTGGTCAAAAGCTTTTGACCATTGCGTACGGATTCAGGAAAGTTGGATACACGTGTATAAATGATAGATTTAAAGGTTTTTTTACAAGTATGCTTCCTCAGCACACGAGTCCTGCACATGAGGGCTCCAGTCATAATTGACCCTACCTTAGAAATGCTTTCGAACCTCTTTGTGTATACAACCATCTCTCCTTCATTCGTACCACTTCACATAAGACAGCTATATCTTTCCACCCGCTGTGAGCAATAGTGAACACAATCTGCAATAAATAGTTTGAATCTGGCTATTTTGCGCGGTAGAATGGGAAAAAATAAATCGAGGATTTTTCAAATTGTCAATTTCAATGCAGGGATGAGGATGGAGTGTTCAGGAACGGGATTTTTTCCTTTGGCGGAATTCATGATTACCGCTATGAAGGGCCGCTGATATACCGTCCTTTGTTGTCACCCGATTCATGGACAATTCAAGCAACCAAGTGAGTTCAACAATGCTGTCCGTGCATAACACATTTACGCATTCCATTGTGACTACCTACGGGTGCATTTGATGCGACGAAGTATGGTGGGTAAACAAGCAAAAACAGTTTGGAAGGAAGTAGTAAATGGTATATGAATTCCTGCCATCATCTGCTAATTGGAGTCGCCTGCTTACTTCAATATAATTCAAGTTTGTTTCAGAAAATTCGGGTGAACAATCGGTAGTGATGATATGGACCAACCCAGTCTACCCTTATCTGGAAGACCTTGAATCGGAAGATTGTTGAATTAACCCAGGACGGAACTAAGTTGATTCCCCCCACCCGTCAGTGTGTGATTTTGTCAACAATACCAACGGACAACGGCCGTTTACTGACACTCACCACTGATCTGGAACGCTGATAGGATGATGTCTTACTGATTACCTCACCGTCTGCCGTAGAAACTGGCTGACTTGATGGCCTGATGAAGCCTCTGTGTCAAAAGCGAAACGTTACTCATTTAGAAAAACTACCAACGTTCGACCTAGCTCTTCTGAAACGATGACTTCTCAATCGGTTCCAAACTTCTTTGCAGTCGCGTTAACAAACTGGGTTAAAAAGATAGGAGAGCGTCNCGTCGTCAATGGCAACGAACTTACTAATAAGTGTTGTGGCTTTATTTGGTTTGCTTGAGTACTACAAAAGAAATTCCCTGGAATAAAACGCCGTACGATGTGTGTCCGGAATGAACATCGCTCAGCTTGTGCCCATCAAGATTTTCCAAATACTTGTAGACAATTGAACGAAAGAATAAGTGAGAATGGTGTGCTGCCCCAATAGGAGAAAGTCTGAAATATTATAGCTGTTTTTAGCAATTCTCAGCCAAGTCGACTTAGATTCATGTCACTTTGAACCTGTCACCAATGTTCGGACAGTGAAAAAATGAACACATGATTCAAACTGACAAAAGTTATCAATAATGATTGATAGTTGGGCTCATAGCTGGAAAAAGTTCCCTTACCACTAGAAATTATTTTAGTTTTGATGTCTGTACATAAGACTGATAAATAGTGATTCACCAATAATGTTGCATTGTGTGCGGACCACGGAAACTCCCCAATATAAGTTCTACAAACACAGAATGTGAACGAAGAGCTCATAGCTGGAAAAAGTTCCCTTACCACTTGAAATTATTTTAGTTTTGATGTCTGTACTTAAGACTGATAAATAGTGACTGACAAATAATGGTCCATTGTGTGCAAACCAAGGAAACTCCCCAATATAAGTTCTGCAAACACAGAATGAGAACGAAGAAACCTAGCGACACTAATATAATCCATATCGCTATTATGAAGTGATGTTTGATTAGACGGTCTCTACTAGCTTATAGGATCTCGGTAATTTATATCGCAAACGTTGTGTCGCCAACAAAGGAGACTGTATAATGGTGTGTTTGGTCCTTCTTCTTAAGTTTGCAATAGGCCTCGCACAACCAACGCGCGCAAATGCAAGGCGACTTCATTGGTGCGATAAGTCAATGGTTAAAAGATCGTGAAGGATTACGCGTGCATATCGAATCTATGGAGCGGATGAAGTATACAGCAGTCATGGACCAGGGAACTACCCGACCACAGGAAAGAAAGGACAATGCCCTACCAAAGCCAGCTTTGCTCTCTTAAACGATCTTCATCCAACACCGCACAATAGTGAATAAGAGCGACAAAAACAGTACAGCTGACTCTAGCCACAGTGAGCTTTCACAGTCCCTCATGTTCCATACACTGACCAAGCCCTCATTACCTACCCGCTTCCTCTGGCATGCATAACATCCGTATATCTCAAGTTTCTGAACAATGGGGAGTTTTGAGCACTACCATCCTGACACAGCCATCCGACTTAGGTATTTGGCTGTTATAATTCCCTCCGATCTGATATCGCGCGCGTGTTACTCCCCAAGTATCAATACGTGATCACCAACTATTATGTTTCTACTGAGAGTCGTCCACTTATTCCGCGATTGAAGCAGTGGAAGATAGTCTTTCAGCAAGCGGCGCCAAATCATTCCGCCATTAAGTGAATCTACCTCCATTGCCCAGTCTGTAGTGCAGTATTCCTGGATTTTCGTCAATAGGGACGATTGATACTCGTGGTAGCAGCAGATAGTTCGGGACAATACATCAACGTTAGCAAGATCAGGTAGCACTGGGACCAATAGGCTGTTGACAGTATTCATTCTGCTTTCGTTTGGTATGTCGTCAGAGATTTTTCTGAGGGAAACTGCACTTAGAACACCCCTAAAAGGCTGCATCATCCTCTTCAAGTTGTCACCTCTGTGGCTGGCATCAGGGGAGTAAGGTGCTGGTCAACTCGTCGTCCTTCACTTTGGTGTAATCTACCATCTTCAAGAGTTGGTTCAACTCCATTTCTGTCTGTATCACTGTACACCTGCTTTGGACTTCACCATCGACTGGCTAATTGGGAGATGAGTTGGTGGATAGCAAATACGCCACCGCTATATGTAGCGCACGGGTCTGCAAACATGTGAAGATACAGCAGTACTGCTTCCTCGTAATACGGCCTTCGCGAGTGTGGAACACTCCGAAGTAGTCGAGCACGTCGCTGCAAGTGGGTTTTCTGTTCTCACTCTGGCAACTTGGAGATCCTCAGTTATTTTGGCTGGATGGGCTGACCTTACATTGCAACCCATGCAATCCTTCGGTGATTTGCTCAACACCAGTGTTAGCACCTGAGATCCCATACCGTTGACATATAGCTGTTAGAGTATGCAAAGCGCACATATGACCTTCGAATTCATGATAGTGATTGATGATGCCTTGCGTAAATGAGTGATCTCCTGGGAGTAATATAGGGTGTTTTATGAATTCTGGTGGATAACTATTGCCCGGTTGAACAGTCACACAAAGCAGTCCAATGGAAGCGTTCGGATGTAACTTCTTAAGCGATGTTTTCCTACATTACCTTCTATATTGCTTCGAATCAAGCTTTTAAGTTGTGGTGAGCTCCGAGGGAGAGGTTTAATCTGAAAACACCTCAATATCGATCGTTCTGCTCCGTTCCTTCCTTCGATCCGCAGAGTGTGCTTATGTTCATTACCCTGACCAGCTCTTTTAAGATAAGGTAAGATTAGAACCTGGTAAACCTGGCTACTGCTCGCCGTAGGCTCACCCACAATGAACAGTATGAGAGCAGCACATCTTTTGGAAGGTGGATTGTCGCTGAAACAAAAACTATAGCAGCGCTCTTCAAATCTAGTCCTGTGAGCCTTTGATGAAACTGTTCGACGTCAGTCTCTGGCTGCTGCTAAGTGAGCTTAAAGAACTCGGGACCTTGAATCCAAAGCTTCAATAGCTGAGCATGTTTCTGCGGATGTCACGTGCGCACTGTCTCCAGGGTTTGTTACTTGGAGCAGTTCTCGAGTGAAAATTGTTGGTATTTTCGTGTATGAAGCCTATTGTGTTAGCAAAAGAGGTTTCAAGCCATAAAATGTTCTAAAAATATGATGCAGCACCTTCATTGAGTCTGTTCAAAATTATATGTTGTCGAACCAGACCTCAAGCTGCTTCACCGGCAAGCACGCTGTTCCAACCGGTAAAAGAGCAGCCTGAAGTTCGAGGCGCGGGATAGTAATAGTGCCATTCTTGATTTTCCCACCAAAAAGATACGATCAGTTTGTTGTGGCAACTCCCATCTCCATAACAACACTCGGATGCGTCGGAGAAATATGCAACGACTGATTTACGATGACAAACTGTTTCGGTTTCACATATCTATGGATGACTAATGACTCGACAGTTTGTATGTCATTTCTCCGTTTCTTCCAAGGATAGTGAATAGCTTAATTACCATTTTCATCCCAGTCACATTTTCATCGACTTAGCTTATGTAGCGACTGTATCAGTTGTAAAGTAAGGGTGCAACCTATCCCAACGGGTAATATAGGAAAGCCGCATACGAGAGAATACCCTGCTTGATTACTGGACGCCCCAGCATGGCTGACTCAAACTTGAAGCTGTCAGTCCTGATACATCAGTAGAGTCCAAATGCCTTGTGTATGCCAGGATATAATGGGTTCACAGTTGCCGGGTCACCCACACACTCGTGTACCGGGATCTCGGAGGAGACCTCATCGCTTTTGCTTATCCATTTGTGCAGATGAAAGCCGCTCATTTTCAACAACGTAGACAGCTAGGCCACTTGAATTAGAGCTTCATTTGCCGAACCGACCGACACCAAGTTGTCTCCAACGTATTAGTTCTTCTGAACGACCATAATAGTGTTTTCATCGAACGGTTCATAGTTGTCATAATGTTCATCGCAAAGAAAATGTTGCGCAAAATAGCGGATGCGTCGCTCCAAACGAGTAAACATTGATTTCGTTGACCTCCAAGATCTGCTTTAAGTTACCGTTGGCGTACCATGGAGAGTTTGGTGATGCCGTATATTCTGACTACTCGAACTTTCAAGGTAATGTCTTCAAGGTCTACAGGCAACGCAATAACGTTCAAACGAAACCGAAAGGAAATTCCGGCGATGTCATTAGTCAAATCTGGTCCTGAATATAAACAGTCACACAGCAGCAGTTTTCCTCGGTTGGTGCGGATTAAAAAAGGATCGTGAGGGAAGAATCGACGTACTTTAGGCCGGTCGGTCAGGGACATTCTGACGTAACCCTTTGCTTCAGCTTCCGATATGGTGATTTTAAACAGCCGCAGGAGGTCCGGGTCCTTTAAATGTCAATAAATTATCCATGGTATCCGGACCTGATAGCGGCTGCTCAAGGGGCTGATCGATTGATTGTCTTCGATTGACATGGACATTTCTTTTGGGTATTCGATCCTTTAGCGCACGGTCAAATTAACATACTGCAACGCTTCCTATAGTCTCCGCGTATTTAGACCGTTTACTATGATGGTTTTGCTACCACCAATACCCGATGGACCTAAGACGATCTAGGCGAATACTGTAAAAGAGGCAAACGGTTGCTTACTGGTCCCAATACGCTGGCCTACCACCCAGTGTGCAGCTGGTGGATTCGTGCCAACTAGAATAGACACCTTTTGGGATGAGATTCGATGGAGCGTAATGTCTCACTGATATGGCCTATGACGAAGTTACTCTCAAGACTGTACTGTTGGTCTCATCGTGGATAGCTGGTCTGTTGAATACACGGTTTCTATATGCGTCTGACAGTCGTTCTTCAAGGACTCATTGATCAAATTAAAAGGTATTGTACCCTTCTTGGCATCCGTTGATCAAATTAAACTACAGTCCTTTTGGTAGATCCCTCAGCTCAATCCAATCTTCGACTTTGAGTGACACCAAATTACAGTCTGATACACTACCCAGAAGTGCATAGCATAGCACAGAGCCACTGTGGTCAACGAGACTCACTGGAAGGAATCGTAGGAATGCTGACGAACCTTCCAGTGCATTCGTGTCTATACAAGCCGTGGGCAAAGTGGGTGGCTTTGCGTAGCTGTCTATGTGCAGTAACCGATGATTTACCATATCTTAGCACGTCGCAACGATTCGTCTGCTAGGTGGTTGTTTTTTTAGAAAATTAAAGCATCGCTTACTTTAGTCCTAAGCCTAATGTTCCTCTTCTGGGGACTTGGTCTGAAACGCGACACAAACACCTAAGGCGTGCCGAACCATACACACCGGGCAACTTGAAGCCTTGGACGTACCGGTTTTAGCTGTGTCGGTTAGTATTAGCCACACCCTTATCGGACACACGGTTAGCATTACAGCTAGCTACCCGTAAACCTTTGCCTTACCTAATAGATCAGAGGAAGGAGGTCAGTTTATATCATCGGTGTTTGTTTGGCATTACTAGTCTCTTGTGGAAACAATGGATAAGCAATGCTGAGTTACGTTTGAAGTTCTTATAGAGACCGGACAATTCTGCGATGGATAAATTACTCATGGTTCTTAGGTCAAATATTCAGGACGTATTCCGCACTATAGAGAACCGTGTAGCACACAGGAGTTATTGCAAACCAGCCTAATCTGAAAAAGTCGGATTTCAGTGAAATGCGAAGTCGCATACCAGAAACACCGAGTTTATAACTGGCACCTCTGTGAATCTGAACTTAATCAACAAGCCGACGAGGTACTGACGCTTAGAGGAGTAGTCCATCGCGTGCTCAGTGGTGCCCGTGAATCGAATCGTCCAACTCCAAAGACTAGCATCTCAGTTCTTAAGAATACCTGATTGTGCCATCGCCTCCAATGCAAGCGCATATTCGCGAGGCTCCTACACAGGACCTAAAACCAATAATATCTTGATTCATAGTTCATAGCCGACACATTGTCTAAGCGGCTGACGTCCGCTCCAAAGATATCAGAAATTTTGTTCTTAGGACAGAATTTATCCACTAAACGTTCTGAATTTGGTCACTGTGTGAAGCGACCAAACAATGCTGAGCCGTTTGCTTGTCCAAATCCTCATGCATTTGGTACAACAATTTCAGTTGTCTTTCGAGGTGTATAAATTAGAGAACTATCAGAGACCCGTTTCACCCACCGTGAATATTTATTCTACCTGATTAGTGAGTGAAGTGGTGTGCAGCCGAACGTGCGAAAGCGCATTGTGACCGCAGGTTTTGGAGATAATGAGGTTTCAACATTTGTCAGGTGATATCCAGAAGAGCTACTTCCTTTTGAGCTGAATAAACAAAACGTCATTTGCTATGCTTCATCTTGGTTTATATAGTTCGAATAATTTGTTGTGCTCAATTTGAGTGACGTTGATTTGTTTGAGCTCACCGAATCATACTACTCGTTTGCAGAATTTTACTTGGAGAAACTGTACTTTGTGCGCAAGATTGCAACATTCTATTCAAGACCGCGATTCCCTACTTCTATGGACCACAGGATAAAATCACAGAAGCTCAGCGTTTGTTACAAGTAGAATCAAACCGAATGCACATGGGAGTACATACACTGAACTGCAACATTATCTACCCGTTATTAAGTATCCATTTTGGCAGGCACCAGGTGCAATGGAGAATGAGTGACTTCTGGGAAAAGGTGAGTACATTCCCCACAAAGCTCTGTAAGTATTCCGCGTAGGTTATTACTCGGGTTTCCCTTGCTAGGGTAGATATACTGATAAAGACAAAGAAAACATGGTTTTATATCTGGCGGAAAGTTTTTCTCAAATAAATCCCCATCCATCAGTTTCGTCATGTGCGTTGAACTCCAACATAGCACATCAGAGGAAGCCGTACCCTTCTGGCCAGTAATAAAGTAAGCATATATATGTCGCGTACTCTATTAACTGTTCGCGTACCGACCATCTGATTTGTTTCTGCCGACTCGCCCGTGCACCTATTGCATGTCGTGGATGTTAATCACACTCCGAGAACAGAGTTTCCTGTCAAACAAGGCTGATTTGAAGACGGAGTCATCATTTGCGAAAGACTTGACTAGATCCCCTCCCAGATTTTACAACGACCGGAGAGAATACTGTGCCCTGCAATACGCCCCCAACCAAGCTGTCACAGGTTACGTTTGCAGGGTGGATGCTATGGTAAGCGAACCCCACCATCTTAGATGTGCCGTCCTGATTTGTCGTGTGAAAAGTAGGAACTGTAGTCAGTCAGAAACAATGCAATTTCACGAATTATTCGCTCAATGTTATGCAAACTTCATCTAAACCAAAGGATGCTCGCGAATGTTTGTTTAAATAGGTTGTGTAGTTCACATTTTGCACGAAATTCCAGGAATCACTGAAGAGATCTCCTTGGATTTGATCGGCCAGAACTGCTGATAAACGTTAGTTGATTATTTTGAACGATAAGCAGATGATTTCGGGGCCAAATTCTCCGGCCAAAATTGGTCACACAAGTGAAAGCATGCATGCGTTTGGATAGTCGAAGTACAAATGCGCGTACACAAATAAAGGCCACTGACCCTGATGTGGATGCGGGTAAACGATATCGGCTGGAGATCAGTGGAAATCCTCACATCCCATTAGTTAGCTCACGGTACTGAGGACTAAAAAGAGGTGTTTATTACCAAATGATGAACCGACACAATGTTAGTTCTTTCAGGTTTCCAAGTAACACCACGACTCCACCATTTTGGCTTAAGGGGTTACAATATGACGGATAAATTTACCTGCAACAGATAATCTGGTAGCTTTTTTCTTAAATTGGCTGAAGATTTCGCTGTTTATCAAACTACATGCTTAGACTCCAGTGGTTATAAAATAAGGTTGAATTGGCTCAGTACCTTCCCGATAGTGGTCAGTCGGCTCACGAAGACATTACACATTGGGGCCTACGCATAAATGTGCATGTATGTGTGCATAGCTGAACGCAGGAAGCAGTGCTTCAGAGCCTGTCGCGTGCTCGTGGCCGGGTGCATATTTGGGACTCTCCTGACGGATTCTGGATGAGGCTGCATTCAAGGATAGGAATAAATAAAATAAGCCTCCAGACCGAGCACCGGTTCACCCATATTTCATATTTCTTGTTTATCAGTATATTAACCTATTGTCTACTGATATGTCTTTCGTCACTTGTCTAACACAGCCTAATCTAACATTTTGGTTTTGCCACTCGCTTCACTGAAT
Source organism: Opisthorchis viverrini (assembly GCF_000715545.1). Taxonomy (NCBI): domain Eukaryota; kingdom Metazoa; phylum Platyhelminthes; class Trematoda; order Opisthorchiida; family Opisthorchiidae; genus Opisthorchis; species Opisthorchis viverrini. Next base: position 25,643 of record NW_008752261.1, on the reverse strand, counting down.
TTCAACACTATTTGTGGTTCGACGGTACCGGTTTTTGAATTCCGACTGTTTTCCTGATCTTCAAGCATTTCAACAAGGCGCCTCAAGAAAAGTCCCCTAGATATATGGAAGTGTCGTCAATATCAACAAAAAATCTGCCGTATCCTAGTAATAAGAACATAATATCCGGAAGTATTACACTACAAACAGGGCTGCCAAATTGAGCTTTCACCGGTTACTTTCCGTTTGACTGCCGAAATCGCCCGTTGGTGCTGCATTAAAATCGCTGATGAGCTTCACTTCTTATGATGTTGTGATAAGCAATCTGACATTCCAATGACCGGCTCAATGTCGATGGTAAGGGGGGTTTGTTTGAAGAAAACCAAAATAAACCAAAATAATGAGAGACATTTGAAAAAGGAATCATGGTGGATCGCTCCAATTACTTTTCTGAATGCAAATCGCCATAGGCATAAAGTGACAAACAATATAGCATGGAGGCCCTTTGCACCGATCTTTTTGTCTTTTGGAATGTACGAGATACTGAATATGAAGAAAACCTCCACTGGATTAGGAGGCCACGTTATTTTCTTGCAGTCGCCTTCCTTCATAATTGCTACGATTATAGATTATACCTGGATACGAGTCACAATCATACCACATTCAGGCAGCTTGTTCGTGAAGAGCAGGTTACTAGTTCGTCCAGAATATTCACGGTGCCATGCCCCGGTTGGTGTGATTGTGGAAACGAATCAATGTAGCATTTTTGAATTTTGTCAAACGCTTCGCCGCCCATCATATGGCCGCGTGCTCTCCCATTTGATTCATATGGGTAGAAACGCCTACTGAACATGCCTGTTGAGTGATGGACTGAAAAGTATTAAGCAAAGATCATTTTGTCCAGTCTATACCTGCGTCATTCTTGGCTCTTGAGACTTCTGGCAGCACAACTCCAGTACACGGGGATTTAATTTTGGCCGCGGACACATTAACTAATGTTTATTAGTGGCTACAATTGATGATTTGGTGGCCTAGTTGTTTAGTCGCCCTTTCTTATGAGGTTGCAAGTTTTGAACTTGGCCACAAAATATCACAGATGAGCACTGCTCGTTGGGCTTCTATGATGTCGGTAGTGGCAGTCAGGGTACTGGAGGCTTGGTGGGAGATACATTCCTGTTGAACGTGATAGACTGATCAAGTCCATTTCAACTTCGTCCTTTAGAATAGACGTGAGGAATGGATAAGATTGCAGACCGCTGAGTTTTCCCATTAAACAATATTACGCTTGTTGCCTGCTTTTGATTTTTGAACCGGTTTACACGCGCAATTCTTCACGATCCTGAACAACGAAGTGGTCAGTTTTTTGAATACATTTTTCCATTTTTGCTCACACTAGTCAGGGTTTGAAAGAGAATCTTATGCATTCATCCTGGTTAGAATGTTAGGGGTCATCTTACGCATGGTTTGGCTGGTTCATGAACAGTTTGTGTTGCGTTCCGTCTCTCTTGCATTTCCCTGCTGGCTAAAAACCTGATCATAGCAGGAGTAAGATGGCCTTCATACAGCATCAAATGTCAAGCATATCGCCGATTCCTCATATAAGCCAAGTCCCGAGTTTCTGGAATATACAGTTGCGCTCATAAAATATCAGACAAAGATCGGTCAAGGCACTTTTATCCTAATGAAGCTAAAACTGATGAGTAACTCACTTCAACAAAGCTAATATTGGCATACATAATATGGGGTTGGCAGGAGAATAACGGCGAATAATAGACTGAGAATTTGTGACGCGCTAACACGGCTTTCGAGGTTTAGATCTATTCAAGAAATACCGCTTTCTACTTTCCATGCGCTTTGTTGATATGAATAATGCATGTGATTCATTGTCATTGACAATTACTTTGGGTAACAACATTCTCTACTGGTACTGCGTTTACAGAAACTGGACAGAAATCAAGTCATATGCAAATTGGGAATGCGCGCCTCAGCATCCGGCCCGGGATGGACACTTGGTCACCGAATGATGTTCAAACTGTTTACAGTCTTTGATTCAAGACGTTCACGAATAGGAATCGCCAAAGCGAGTCGTCCATAAGATACTTCCGTTTAATGGAGAAAACGGTCCAGTGATGGATTTTCTGCGCAACATATCATCGTATGAATGCTCATTTCCAGCTGCATACCTAGAATAAACTATGGTTTATTGTGACATAAGTTTTTTCTACATGACGCTGCTTAAATCGAGGGCCCCTACAGCAAAAAAAAATTCATAAACGATTAATAATGCTTTATTTCGGGAAGGACTGACGATTTCAGATTTTTATTCAGGGGAGAGTAATTTAAGTTGATACTTCTGAGGCATTTCACAATTCTGCATGTTTTCGGGTTAAGTATTACCTATACCGACGTCCTTCGGTGAACTATCGTCATCTGCCGTTCTGCAAGCCGCTGCGTTCTCTCAGTGGGCGAAATGCTCACGTTTGATGGCTAAAACTCTTTGAAGATGGGAGATTACTGAAGCGGGTCACTGTATCATAGTTTCTGAGAACGCGGTCATCTACCAAATACATTTTCGAACCAGATAATATTCGTGAGAAAAGTGGGCTACAGCCCCACGAGAAATTGCTTGCAGGATTTGTAAAACAAACAAAAACTTGAGTTGACGGGTATTGGTTGTTACCCGTCGTCTACTTTATGAAATGGATGCAGCCTTAAAGTGACCTTCCAAATTCTCCAAATTTCTGTGTAATAGAATAAGCTTGATCCTTAAAACTGATGAAATGAGCCCTAGGTTCCTAGATTCTCTTGGAACGGTCGGAAAATCAAACGGTACATTCTCTTTTTGTATGATGAAAATTAAATCAGCTCATAGGGTAGTTGGATTATTTTTCATGTCAAACGGCAAGTGGGAACCCCTAGCTGGTCGACTTACTAATATGCAGACCAACTCATTTGCCCGGGCGGCACCTCGAGATTTGCTGAAATTAACAGCGAGTAGACACTGCATCACAACAAATATGCGCCTCTGTTGATGAGCGATTCAGCATCTGAGTCACAAGCAGAAGAACAGAATTAAATGACGACGATCTTGTGGATCGTGCAGACTGTGCATCATCAGCGAGATCAAAGATAATTCCTGTCGTTATATAGTTTGTCAACAAACAAGTCGACTTCTGGATGTGCGATTGATAGACGCGAACCTACTGGTTTCATTTCTGCGGGTGGTCACACTGATCGTACTTGTGTGAGAGGATAAAGCATGTGGCCACTACGACACAAATTCTAGCTGCCCCGAGTAAGCCAAATCAATCAGAGATCCGATGAATGCTTGCTTCGTTTAAAGAAGGGACGCCAGAATTTTGCCGCGTATGGAGACGATAGCGTTGTGTACAGCAATTTGCGTATCCGGGAGGCTGGCCTGCGGATAACTGAAGCAAGCTCGCCTGAAACTCGCTCCCTGCATTTTCAGTTCTTACTGAATAACTAAACAGATGTCAAACAAAATAAGTTGACACACCATACTGCAATTATTGTTGGTCCACTCTGGTGGAGGCTGACTGGGCGGTTTCGTCCGTGCGGTTACTGGATAACGAACGAAATTTAAAAAAACTGTTTGATCAGGCGTAACTTCACTTGCGTTGCTTATAGATCCATACGAAAAGTTTGAGCTATTGCGCTAAGCTAAAAGCAGTAATGAGCTTGTGCAGACTGAACACATAATTCACTTGGATTGCTTAACGCTCTTCAACATGACCCGTTCGGCCCTGTAACTGGCTCATCAGTTGGGCGCAATTCCGACTGTTTGTCAAACTTATTTCCCGTTTGTGACAAAATTACTCGAAATTACAGAATCACGCTAAATGAAACAGTAATTTGATTTCCAATAGTGACTCACTGCAAACTAGCTATATATTTGGTTCTCGTTTTTTTTCAAGTGAATCGCGACTGTCCTGCACAAATTAGGTCAGGTTCTTTGGAATGATTAATGTTGCGAAACGGTTTTCAACATAGTCAAATGGCATTTTGTAAAGCTGATCGTGACCTGAATATCGGAGGAAGCGGTGGTTTGATTCCGCACGTTGTCCCCAAATATTCGATCCGTTCGTCCAACTCACTGTCAAACATCTTGAGGTTTCTCGGGACTAAGGAGTTTTGAGTGTTAGTTTCTAAACAAACATTCGTGTGTTTGTAGTAGACTCATTTAGTGAAACTGTTCGAATCGATGTACGTAGATGATTCTATGCAGGTTGGTATTGAATTGGGCTTTCCAACAGAAAGTTGGGTAGAGCAAATACAGACCACTTCACAGCCCAGGAAGGGTGTGCCCGAATGCTCAGCGATCCTGATAGAAAACGTCCTCTGTGAATTCCGAGGAATTTCGATCGACAAGCTATTTCAATCAGTTGATTCATTTAAAAATTCCAGCAAATATTCAGTGGATGGTGCACCTGCACGAGGATTGTGGGCAGTGAAGCGAATAGATGGTTTAATTTCCTACGTAACCTGCTGAGTTATGCTGAAGAGTGTACAGGTATACCAGCAGGGTCTCCCAAACCAGGTTGGATGAGCTATAAGGGACTGAGTATTTGCTATTCCTAAGCTTGGGGTTGAAGAATTGGGTGACTCATGCTATATCGTTTGTGAAATTTTAATATCAAACCAATGGCTTGCAGTTAGGCATTTAGGTGAGCGTCTTTAGCTGCTGTTTCCAGGCGCACTTCTTTGGAGGATTGGCACCCTGATGGTAGTCCAACCTTCCAGGTCAACACAAACCGCACACAAGTAATCTTATGTTACATCGACCGTCAAAAACTGTCCTCAGTAAGTTTACTGTCTCTGTTTCAAGCATTACGGAAATCAGGAGAAATCAGGCGTTTTCTGACACTTGCCATCAATTTTCTTCACTGATTTGTTATGCGCGCACTTTCCACCAAAATACTCCATGAGCCCATTCTCCAACCGACCGTCTCCAGCAACGTCTAAAGTTTACTCGGCCGCCATGACCAGCGAAAACTGAAGGAGATCAACGCACGTTTAATCCGTTTATTCACCCGCACTTTGAATCGGGCCAGTCAACCGACCCGCCTTTATTGACGTATGCTGTCTGTTGCAAACGAGATTTTAAATAGGATTAGTAGAACGATTTACTTTCAAATACCTATGGCTGCACACCTCTAGTGATTCAGGAATGTCTTCCGTGAGTAGTTCTGAGACTGTAATCGTCCTAAGAATCCCTGCGACTCATTAGCCGGAATTTGTTAGAATTTCCCGCAACCCCACCGATAATCAGTTCCTACGCTGTAACGGATTGTAAACCTAATGAATTCAAACAGTTTTTACGACACGTTGACTGGCTTGTTGTGATAGCCCAAGGGCTCATTTATTGTTGTGTTTACTAGGGATATGATTAAGCAGTAAGTTAGAGTTAGCGGGGTCGACACACATTGAGATGGTCATTTAGGACTGGGAGCCGGTGTTGATAATGTCCAAAGTTATTTGGACTAGTTCGCTTTGCGTCTAAATCAAAAGCATGTGTTCGCTGGGAACGAAAAGTAATAAGCCTGACTACCTAAGCCTGACTGGATAACAAAGGCCCTGTTTCACAAGTTTGGTTCTAGTGTGTAGTCCGAATTGGGCGCAAGTGTTGTTTAAATAGCTGGCCAAGTTCTTCAAGGTTCTCACATAAGTGCCAAGTGATATCACGCATGAAAAGCTTTTCAAAGGACGTATGAAAATTCAGTGTCACGCTGAAGGCTTCATGTCTAGTATTAGTTTTGACGATAGATAAACCGACGACGCGAGTGAGTGAATGAACATGGGAGGCCGTTTTCGCGGCCAAACGAATGCGCGTATCATACGATATCGCATGTTCTAATGTTGAATGAGCACGAGTAATCGAAAGTTCCTGAGTTTCCTAGGATAGGTACTTCAAATGCGGCAACGTGGCAGACTCCGGCTGGCCTTCAGAATCCCGGTGTTCAGATCTTGCGAAGCGAGAACCAGGATGACCTGAAATCTGCTTCATACCTACAATCTCATATTTATGGTGAATGATGAAGATTATTTGAACACGTCTTTGAGAATTCAAGGTAAAATACATATCACAACACCTATCTCGTGACTTCGTTGAGCCTCCACGTCCGTATGCCAGGCGAGGTCAGATCAATCGTCATCCATTGTTGACGGACGCTATGCAATCTGGTCCGTGACCTCAACGTGAAAAGCAAACACCATTACAAACCGTAAATGTGTAGCACTAGAGGATAGAATTTGGGTAGACAATACCTATCTGAGAAATTCTGGAGGAACCTTGTTCTGTGGGTGTGGCTATCATTGGCTTTTTTGTTTTACACTTCGTAATCTGCTGATGTTTTACCACGAAGTCTCCTCACAAAGTACATTGGACCAGTACCAATCTTAGACAAGCTTTTCGGGACTGAGTTCAAACCAGGTTGACATTACCAGTATCACCCTAAAATAGGGGAAGAAATTCTTTAACTTTCGGATGGCGCACCATCCCTTTGGAATCCTCCAGTTGAAGGTTGACACTCCAGTGGATGTGGAGCCTATCGTGATGAGTTGACCGTGCAGTGATCTTTACAGTTGTGGGAAAAGGTCGGGTGCTCAGTGACCAACTGCCAGTGTGCCCATATGTTCTGTGACTATTTAAACGCATTGACACATTGTCATGTTTAACCAGGTTAAGAGATTTACCTCTGTTACATTGGATTTCAATGGTACTGTTGGTTCTTACAATGTGATACCATTAATTCAGCCGCACTTCAGGTAGATTTATGTGATATTTCATAGCATGGTATGTAATGTAGACGAATATAATTTCCGACCGTTTAACTGTCTACCACCAAAAGATATTAATTAATTGTAACTGAGAGGTACTTGGGGTTTTGTCCCACCTGCCCCCCGACACCCACTCAAATTTCAAGTGGACATAACACACATTTTTTTCAGGGACTGGAATGCCTATTATTTGTTTCACCATGAAACTGTAAGTGGCGAAATCTAACATATGACCAACGTAATAATCAAATAACAGATAATGACTGCTTTAAAATCTACTTGGAAAACGATATCGATCCACCACCTAGCATGGTAGTTCGTCTTGCAAATGCACCGCAAATGCATACCTCGGTTGCAGACATCTAGAATTCCTGAGTAGTAGTGAATATACTGGAGACAGTCGTTACAGGTTCTTCAATCTGCTAAAAGGCCACCGTCCAGACGTTTTATTGAGTATACCCGTTCTTAGATGCAAAATTGTGTGCTCAGCTTGGAACCATGTACCATTTTTGGGAAACACAAAACTCTGTAGAAAAAGCCGATGGACGATCGGAATGAAGTTAGCTGATGTCGAGAAAAAATTAGTTGAAAAGGGCCACAGAACCTGGTTTTTGTGGTCATTAAGGGATCATCTCTGAAGACTTCGGTCCGGCATGTAGAGTAATTGGTCTCTTTTACCCTGTCAACTGACTCTTTAGTGACAATTTCCAGCGGGGTTCCAATCGGTACAACTCCTACAGTATGGAATGAAGTCGGAATCACAGTCTTGGTGTATTGTATACACCATTGCATAGCTGCAAGGGGACACTGGGCGGTGGCAATTTCTGGAAGAACACCGCAAACTTTTGTAGAAAAATGCCAATGGCTCATCAGAAGTTCTAATTGAGTTGGCTAACGATCAGAGAAGAGTAACTCAAAATGACCATATAGCGCGGCTTTTGTGGTTCACATAAGGTCATCTTTAAAGACTTTGGTTTGTTAAGGCGGCCGGCTTATACAGTAATTTGTTTCTGCTTCTTCGTGAACTGGAACATACGGGAAAATTTCACTGGGCAACCATTAACGAGAAACTTGTTTTCGGACGAAATCGCCAAATAAAAAGGCTCTGTGATTTTCTCGTATTTCATGTTCGATTTCCAAGTCCGGAAAGTGGAGATTTATCTTACAGACCACCAAGACTTACCAACGAGAGGTGTCGTATATGTGAACGTTATTCCATCAGTTTTTGAGGTTCAAATGATAAGAAACGGAATCTTGGAACTAGATAATATAAGGTAATCGTAATATACTACTCATACGGTTGCTGAAAATCCACCGACAGCCCAAGACCGACTTCGCCCTTCCACTTTAGGCTCATCAGGTAGGCGCAGTCCCCGGGTTTCCGTCAACCTTATGTTCTACATGAAACCAAATTGTACGAAATTAGCGAATACACACTCATTTGCAAACTAATTTAGTTTCTTCGAGAGACTCACCTGGAACCCAGCTGAATCTCTCGTTTTTTGTGATGTTCTCAGGCAACTGAATATGCTGCACCAGGCCGCCTCATGTTTCAGCCGCTACGATATTTGAAATATCGCGATACATGTATATATTTGTAATGCACTACTCATAAGGTAATCGTATTCCAGTTCAAGATTGGCGTGTAATACCAGGCACATTGTTCCATGAATCTTTGTTTTCTTGAAGTGTTCTTGAACACTTGGTTACCGATGGTGAACAAAATTTCAGGATTGTCATCTTGCAAGAAGTGTGCCGACATTTGAAAGTTGACAAAATATTCACCGTCACACATCGTCCGAAAGAAAACAGCTATGTAGAAAATATTGGTCATTTTACCCAATTCCTGTTTGTTCCTTTATAGAACAGAATTCGTTTGGCTGTGTTATGTCAATTCTCTATTAAATTGTGGACGCCGTCCATTAGCATGCGTGGCAGAACCTTACATCAGCTGGAAGAGAATGCTTGCTTGTTTGAGATGTATAGTTAAACTGAATTCAGTGACCAAATAAAAAATCATTGAGTAACAGCCCGGAATAGGCTCGAGAAGATGGGACCCCCTTCTAACTACTCAGAGGGAAATTTAAAAATGACATTAGAAATGCTATTATGAAGGGAAGGGAGTTTAGGTCGACGTAGACACCGATAATACCTGGTCATTCGAATAAAATTTTAATCATAAATACCAGCCGAACTCCACATGGAACGATGGAAGCCCTAGAACAGATGGCTCTACCCATAAGAAATGGGCGAAGATGGAAAGGGGATGTGTGAACCCCATTTGTTTTATCTGTTCCCGCCAAACTTCTTGACATTCTTGCGGTTTCCTCATGACGAATCTTTAGGATGGCGCTTAAATTGTGAGTTTACATTGCTTGTTCTAAAAAAGACTATCATGAAACCAGTAGCCAATCGATTCGAAGGAACATTTCAAGCATGCTCGGTCATTTTCCTTGTTCAGTTGTATCAAAGTTACTGATAGCTAGAATTAGTTCGAAGTACCGGGAAGAGGTGTGGCATGGTAAGAAATCCAGCAGCTGACGTCAAAATATATGTGTTCTAACGAACACTGTTATGAAACAGGTAATCTCAATCATCTTTAGTGACACTAATGCAGTGGCAATGCATGTTGGCGTTCAACTGAGTTGGTAGACTAAACGCCGTTCAGTTCGCTTGTGAGTATCTAGACCCACCATGCAATCAAAAGACAATGCACTATTGCGTAAAAATCGCAACTTATCATGGGTAACCTTTGTGTGCTGTGTTCTGAACAAAACAAGCATGTGGGTTGGGTGCTTTGCTTGAGTTGCCGGAGAATAACTTGTAAGCCATTGTTGAATGTTACGTGTAAACAGTGTTGGCCGTACACTCGTCCGTGCCGTGAATATCTGGGAAGTCAAGGTGCTTCACGTGTTTGCTTCAGGCCGCCTTACGCATCGTACTATCACTTGCTCACTTACGCTCTGAACGTCCAATTAATCCAAATTGCAAACAGTCTTCAATAAAATGCATTAAACTTTGCACGCACAAGCTCTCTAGTTTCTCCGTGTTCTGAACTAACACGTCCGTCGATGCATCGTCCCGCTTGGCACCGAGGACAAATGAGCCGGACACTGTCGATTGTTCGTCCCTACTTGTTTGAAAAAAAACAGAACTGTTCTGTTCTGCGGGTTTGAAGAGATGCACGGCTGATTATTATTCATCCAAAGATGTGCTCAGCAAATCGAAAACAAAACCGCTCCGTGTCAGCGGATTTGAACGTTTGGCGAGGATGATTTACACAAGTTTCTGATGAACAAATAACCCATGCTTGATGTTCGCTGCGACACAGCAACCAGTCAACGTCCAAAATGACTGTTCACCTCACTTGTTTTCTCTATTAATAAACGATGAGTTAAATCTACGAATCAAGCTATCTCTGGCAATAAGAGGAAATACATGCAGTTGTTTGGAGACTTGCGTAATCTTGTGTAATCTTCAACACTGGATATCTGCGGCAGGCATGTGTTAGATTCTTAAAGAGAACAGCATGTTAGGTCGGCCGTTGGTAAGCCCGCATATCACTTAATAAGTCAATTGATTGGTCACTTGATAAGTCAATCCACTTCAAGAGAGTGAGTCAGTGATAAAACGTACATCAATGGTGGGAAGATCATTCGAACAGCACACTACGTGCGCCACCGAACAAGTATGCAAAATACCACCAAAAACACTGGTATAAACGGTCGACGGCATGATGAATGTCACAAAATTCATTCTGAAATGTGCCTTTTTGTTTCAATTTTTCCATCCAATTGCTTCATAGCACATTCAGAAGCGCCTTCACCTTCGGCAATGTCCCTCTTATCAAGAATGGCAACAGTTTTCTAGTATGCCCATACATTCGATTATGAAAATAATTCTGTCTGGTTCCAGTAACATCGAAAAGGTCTAACGTTATAGACAACATTTTATTTCAATGTATGTTGGATTAAGCGGGATTTTTTTGGCGGGCAAAACGCTCTGATGAGTGTAGACAGTAAATGTGTAAGCACCAGAGTAAAATGGAAGAAGGCACAGCACGGGTCGTGTAAGGCAGGGCTTATGTAAAACGTTCAAATTGGTACTGGCTATTTCAACAAAAAGGTGCCTTAGAAGGTAAATCTCCTCGATTTGACTACTGTCCAGGTGAGTGACGTCTACTGCTGTCGGCTTTGAAGGCTAAAGTATTCTTGGTTCGCATTAGAATTTATAATTGGTTCAAAGCCATGGCGATTTGTTGCAATTGAACTCGAAATGAAAAAGAAAACTTCGGCAGTTGTTTTTATCCTCCATTCCAGGAAATAAAGGCCATCTTTGCCCAATGACTCCTACTCAAACATTTGGCGCCTGTTTGACCATGAAACCGCTCTTATCCACTCTGCAGACTACCAGGCACAAACCCTTCCTCGTGCTCAGCTTGCACTACAACAAGGCCATTTTGTTGAGTAAAACACTAGTTTTATATGAACCTTGCCTACTGACAAGCACAGTGCGAGAAGTTCATTAATTTATCCTATCTTGTTCGTCAAAGAAAAATACGTGAAATTGCCTAATTTTCAATGGCAATAGTATGAGGATTCGGGAGTTTTAATGAACAATATCGTCTTGCAATCAGTCACATAAACACAAATTGCCAAATCGCTGTGCAATTTTATCCCTCAATAAGGTGAATAAAGTGCAACTGAATTACGGATTTTCCATCTGTGATCGCCCAGTGTGTTTGGGGATGAATGGCGCCGTATACTTTATGAGTGCACAAACTACTAGACTAGAAGTGTTTGGTCTGGAGTTCGAAGAAAATGCATGGCTGACGATTCTAAGCGATTCTAAAACGACGTCACAGTACTTCCCGGTTTTTGGCGTTGATTTCCTCCATTTTCAGATTGAAATCTCTACCGATTTGTTAACTAATGTATAAATTTGCAAACCCAATCAAACGGGAAACAATGCGGGATCCATAAGAATTATGGATGCTTCTGTACATTTAAATATTGGGAAAGAACTGACATCTATCAAATTTGCGTGTGCTAATTTACTTCATGTGGATAGAAAATTAGACATTCTTCTGAAGCTGTATGGCCCTCGTAAATCCGTTTTGAGCTAAAACTCTGTCCCGAATTTTCCTGCTGTTTGAAATTTCAAGGTCAAACGACAGAAATGTTTAGCTGCAAAATGGTCCTTCCAGCACTACTGAAACAGTACTTCCCTCAGTTGGATTTTATCAGTGATTAGCTTTCTGATCATGCCGGTAGTTCCCGTGTCAAACACATGGAGCCTACCCTCAGATGAACTGAGGTAAATTTTCCGTTGAATCCGGCTGCACATCTTGTGGGCAGGGTGCCCGCAGTACGACTGGCAAATAACTTTCCGCAACGGTGTCCAAGCCATTGAATCAATTCTTGCCTAGCAATTCACGGTGTACACTGATGTTCTTGAAAAGCCAAAGCCATCAGGTTAGAAAACCTTGTTAGCTTTACCTAGCACTCTGAGTGCATCAAACGAACAACCATGGCTCGAACAAGACCAACCACACAAAGATATCTCCAAGCAACCAGTCGCAGGATTCATAGGAACATTCAGTTAGACTGCTGATAAAGGTGCATTGGTTTTACAATTAAGCAAACCAAAGCTTTTGACAAAGCGTTCCAGAAGTCACGAGAGGACAAATTCTATGTTGCTACTTCGGCAGACATGCCGATCACCTGGATGCGACACACTGAAGTAAAAGGCTATGGTTTGTGATGGTTATCCTTCACCTAACACATTTCCGGAGCCTACTAGTTAGGCATCTTTTAGGAAGCAAGAGGCGTGTGATATTTTCAGACTAACCAGGACCAGACCGCAGAATTTAAAATGCCATGCGGTTGGGACACGGAAGTTTCTGTCCCTAATTTTCGCATTAGCCCTATCAAAACGCTAATTAAACGAAATGACTACAAACCTGATTAGACGAACAAGCATACATGTGTTTTGGATATCGTCTATCAGGCTCTAGCAATTCAACCTCAGAAGATGGTTACATGCCAAATCCAGTGATTCCTCTGTCTGTGCATAAGAAATTAACTTCAACCATATCAAAGAAGTCATGAAGGATTCCTCGCATGGTAACAAACGGGTGTTTTGCCTTGTGAGGCTACAGTCTAGTTCTTTGAAGCCTTCACGAATAATGGTTCCGGCTGGAACCGTTCAGAATTCCGACTGGCATCGGTGAAGCCCAAATAGTATGGTCTTCAACCGTTTATGATGCCTGCATATTTACGAATCTGCATTACAGATATATACATGCTGTTCTCAGTGACACTAAACTTAGCCTTTTGCATGCACTGTTGACTGTTCATTGATTTAATCACTACTGCTCCACTACTCGGTGAGATCATGGTTCATAGGGACATTGAAAACTTCTACCGAGTACAGCATTGTTGAACAAAAACTCTTCAGGATACGCATATTTTAAGGAAAGTCACAATAAAAAACGGAGACAGTGGGGAAGTGTTTTGTTATCAATAAGGGCATATTTTTACCTCGTGCGTTTCTTCGAAATAACCGTGTGCCCCTTAAACAACAGAGCCTCAAATCAAGGCCACGTAATTCACATGTGTTTTACACGAACCCGAGTTTGTTGCTGTAGCTAAGTTGCCTCAATGCGTTGCACCATCTTGCACAATCAGGACGTATAATTGAAGATGTCCGGGTAAAAAATCATTGATACTATGGTTTTGCTCTCCTAAAATGGATCAGCCAAATTGCATTTGAATTTTGGGTAAAGTATTCGAAGTCCACATTCCAAGATGTGAAGCATATTAATCAATCACTCCATTCGTTGGGAGCCAGCATGTTTCAAACTGCTAATAAGCTGGGCCATCAGGGCCATGGTTTATAAAATCACTCGCTGAGGTTAATTACTGGATCCCAATCGGAGGATCCCAACCACGCAGGAACGTTCACTGGATTGCTTCATGGAGTTGAAGCTGGTTAATTGAGTCATTTATAATCGAAAACAACTACGTCTGTGTCATACGAGCATATCAAGTGGTTGAATAGGCGCGACCCTGTACGGAACTCCCGATTCTCTATTGCTCATTAATTTGATGTCGACTATTGTTCGGCGTTAGATCTGCGAACCAGAGCTGCGCGCCAAATTTCGAACTAAAATTTCCACTGCAATTTGTGTCCTTCATTGGTTGAAATTTCTCGAATGCAGAAAATATTTCGAGATAAATCTGGAAAGTTGGTAAGCGATGAATGGATCATCTGTTTTGGGGTGAGATTCCTGGTGGTCGCCTGTTGGGTGCTAATCCGTACTCACGAATTCGTTGACGATCCTGTGAATTTCAGGGCTAGGGACATGCGTTTGACGCCGCCAAAATGATTTCTATTAAATAACAGTAGCAGGTGCAAGCTAGAACAAACTTCTTCGAAACACGGTTAATCCACTGCAGCAACCTGGGAATGATCTAAAGCCGGAAGGTTCATCGCCCGTATATGATTCACAAGATCCATGAGCATATTTAGCGGAAACGTTTTATATCAGTCACATAGATATGCAATATTTTAGGCTAACTCGTATACCGAACCGAATTAGGCTTTGCTGGCTAGCAGACAAATTCGTTTCAATGTACAGTGCATTTGGAGGACTCAGACTGAATATTTTGTCCCTAATAGATTCGGCGCTGGTAGAGTGTGTTTTCTGTTTTGACTGACGTTCTACGTCTACTGCGGTGCGCTCATCCATATTCCTCCTGAAAACAATTACGGAATTACAAATTCCTGGTAACCCCAGATTCCGATGGGTTCCGTTTGATAAGCATAGCATTTGCCGATTAGCTCTGCACCTTTCAGCAGAATCCGCGTAAAACGCAGTTGGTGAGAACATTAAAGATAATGCTAATTAGCTCAGCGCATTGAAGAATTTCGTGTTAAGTTTTGGGACGAAGAAGCCATGGTCCTCTGGTTTAAGCCAGTAAACCATGAAAAGATAAATCCTCGTGTACAGTTGCAAGCAATTACAATTAAATAATCTCTCACTTAAAATAACGCACAGAAGATGCGGAGCGTAAATAATTGCTGTATTGCGCCAATTAAAGCACCAACTGCCCTTGGACAGGTCGACACGTTTTACTCAGTAGAATGCCTATGCGTGTGTGACGACTTGTTTCAGCTAACTCGAAGTCCGGTGGACTACCATAGTACAGCATCGCCTTATCCTGAATTTCGCCAAGCCACAGCGGGAGTAAGCATTTGCAGTGAATC
Source organism: Opisthorchis viverrini (assembly GCF_000715545.1). Taxonomy (NCBI): domain Eukaryota; kingdom Metazoa; phylum Platyhelminthes; class Trematoda; order Opisthorchiida; family Opisthorchiidae; genus Opisthorchis; species Opisthorchis viverrini. Next base: position 10,595 of record NW_008752261.1, on the reverse strand, counting down.
ATCACATCACTTGCGCCGCCAAAAGTAGCCAAACGAATGAACTAAATTTTTGTCCAACATTGGAGGCTGTTTTGATGTGTGAGTCAATAAAATACATTCCACCATCTTTGGCCAATTAAAGTGTCTGGTGCTGCAGAACGACATGCAGGAGATCATCATTAGTACGTTTCGCATTAGGATAAAATATAGGAGACATTTCCTCCATTCGGACCGGGCACGGTAGCTCTTTACTCACGAATATGTTTGTGGAATAGAAAAGTGGTTTTACTGAGGACTGATCACAGCAACTGCAAACGCATAAACAGGAAAATATGGTGTTCGTTACTGAAGATTAAAGAAAATAGCATAATACCGTCGGGTCGACTCTTGGTTGCGCCACGAGTATCCACGGGATAGGGCCCCACACCCAAGTAAACCAAATTAATCTACCATTAGGAACTATTGCTGGTCTCGTCCCAATGTGACAGGACCGAGGGTAACCCAACGTTGCTTGGAATTGCAACACGTCGTCGAGAGAGTGATTTGGGGCTGTCTATAAATGCCTGTGCACTGATCACCAAAACATGTTTGTGTTTATTGCCATCACGTTTAAATTGGTCCCGGAAACAAGATCAGGTGAACAAGAAACACACAACAGCCCGAATTCATCAGTGTTTTTGTTGTGCGGCACCGTAGCGCACTATTCACATCCGGAGCTAAAGTGGGCGCCAATTAGTGTTCAGTAATTATTGTTTTATTATTTATATTTACGGTTGCATTGTATTCTTTGCATATTTCTGTAGGATGAATTATTCAGAGAGTGTCACCCTATTGAACGTATACCATGTGGACGGGTTTCATCAAGTGCCCGAAAATTTTGCTGATTTCATAAAAGCAGAAGATACTCTAACTATGAACGTGCACATTTGTTGCCGAGAAATTTTCTGGGGCCGCACTGGCACTCATGGATCAAAGCGCTGTCTTCGCTAGGAACCCGACGAATTTTTAGATGACAGGCCTCACGTTAGCGGCTACCTAAAGATTAAATCAACCACCATGTCACTTGTCAATGACCTGAAACCATACACACCAGTGATCGGGCATTTGCCTTCTTCTTGTTGAGTCCACCGTGCGTGTCACCAAATAGAAAGGGTTCATGTAAGTGTTGAATTATCCTTGAGACATCAGCAACTTGTCCTAAGCAGGAAAATATTATGGTATCCAAGTGGAAATTTCGTACGCAAATAGAAATGAGCTGGACAGATTTGTTCGTCCAAAAAACTTAATTTTCTAAAACACAGCTGCTGGTGAGTTTTTGGTAAAAATCTATCACTGCATCCCCTCCAATAAAAGTTCAAATCACGCCGTCTGCGTCGACAGATCTGCACATGAATTTCAGCAGGTTCCTTATATTGACCAACAAAATACTCAATCGAGCAATGATTATGCTCCATACGGTGGTTACAAAAGTATGTCTGTATCACAGGTATTAACGGTGGACTGCCAGAATATGAATTAAGCTTTTTTACACAGATGGCTCGAACTATTTTTTTGATCAACCCCCAATATTTAAGGCAGCATAATTTCTACGGGTGACTGCTAACAGTAGCAAAATTTTGCAGTAAATACAAATAGAAAATTTGTTTAATTCACCCCTTACACTTTACCCTTACACGGAACCTTTATCTCGGTTGTCGGACCCCGGTTGTTCATCTGAATGATAAGTAAAATTTGGTGACCGGTCTCACACAGAAAGGTATACTGAAACGCTACCTGTCAAGTACATATTACACACTAATTAATATTACCAATAATTATTAAGCGTATTCGCAACCTGTGATTGGCACGTCGTGGGGCATGATCTTAGGGTAACAGTTTGAATAAAAGCATGACCAGCGGAGATTGTGGGTACGCGACGTTGTGGGGAAAGTGGCAGTGCCATTTCTGGTGAGCTTCATCCGAGTTAGACGTGGTCGCCACTGAACCGCCACGGGTAGAGAATATCGAGCAAGATCAAATCGTCAAAATTTGAGGGTGGCGGACAAAAATAAAACGAGGAAGGGCAAAACAAGAGGTTTCCTGTCCAAAAGATGGCAAGAAAAGTGTGAGCCGTTGAAACTCGAGAACCAGAATATCAGATCAGAACCACCCGTTAGGCTTCGTGACCTTGGACTTTCGAGCCCATGGCGAAAGTCACAAACAGTGGGGATGATGAGGTATATGGATTAGAAAAGCGAACAAATGGTAACAGGAATCTCCCAGATTTTCTGTACAGTGAAACCGCATATACTCGCTGGGCTATCTGTTGGGGCGTAGGGCATAATTGCTTCTTGGGTGAGTAAAATGGGAGGAACATACACGAGCCAGAACGGGAACTATGTAGAAAATTATTGATGTTGTGGGAAGCACAGACTGAAAGTCCACAGAAATCCTAAAATTCGACAGGTTCAGAATATACTCGCTGGGCTATCTGTTGGGGCGTAGGGCATAATTGCTTCTTGGGTGAGTAAAATGGGAGGAACATACACGAGCCAGAACGGGAACTATGTAGAAAATTATTGATGTTGTGGGAAGCACAGACTGAAAGTCCACAGAAATCCTAAAATTCGAAAGGCAGGTTCAGAAGTTTGGAATGAACATATTATGGAAGAGGCTTCTGTCTGGCGAGGAGCTTTCAGTTGATGAAACATTTGTGCGAGTGGGCACAGTTGAGAGTTAGAAGGGAATAGTCGCGGGTTTGCTACCAACTGGCTATGGTAGTGCTGTGTCAGCACTCGTCTGACATACTTCGGTCTACGCGAATCCCCGTAATGGACATCAATCTTAAGGATTTGATGAAATAACAGATGGGAATGTGCATTATTATATGGAGAGAAGGACTTGACGTCTATCGCTATTCGGGTGGTGACAACAAGTGATAATATGAAATAGAATAGGAACGGATTTTTACTTAGTAGACTATGGACCAAGCAAGGGTTGTTTCATAACATAAAAGAGATCTAGTGAAAACCAGTATATTCTCGCAGAGAGGTAGTGTGGTTAGAGAAATCGAACGTATAAGGACTGAATTCCGGGGTGATGGTGTAGTTTATCTGGTATTTGTTACTTTATTTGGGCAGTACTGCAATCTAGGAGAAAAAATAAGTGTAAAAGAAATAGTCACCGGTCCCCGAATCACCGTCGTCAGCTTAAGGTTGAGAAGTGGTGGACGACGATGATGTACTACTCATAAGGTTGCTGAAAATCCATCGACAGCCCAAGACCGGTTTCGCCCTTCCACTTTGGGCTCACCAGGTAGGCGCAGTCCCCGGGTTTCCGTCAACCTTATGTTCTACATGAAACCAAATTGCACGAAATTAGCGAATACACACTCATTTGCAAACTAATTTGGTTTTTTCGAGAGACTCACCTGGAACCCAGCTGAATCTCTCGTTTATGATAAATAAATATGATAAATAAATAAATTCAATAAATAAATGGACACAAGTTTTGCATGCTGCTAGTGTAGGGTTAGGAACATCAATTATGAAGTATATAGCTACAGCTTCGTGCGTCGCTGTAAGCCATGGGCACGAAAGCATCTTCAGAGTATCCCATTCTTGTTTTTAAGATCGTCTTTTTTAGATGAAAGCCCAGATAATAGCAGGCAGCGGAGGAGCCAAATAAGGCAATAGCTACCATCGGGACAACGTGATCCGAACCGGGATGGCCAGAGCATGTGAAACATTGGAAAATGATGAGGCAGCGTGAGGATTAGAAAAGCGAACAAATGGTAACAGGAATCTCCCAGATTTTCTGTACAGTGAAACCGCATATACTCGCTGGGCTATCTGTTGGGGCGTAGGGCATAATTGCTTCTTGGGTGAGTAAAATGGGAGGAACATACACGAGCCAGAACGGGAACTATGTAGAAAATTATTGATGTTGTGGGAAGCACAGACTGAAAGTCCACAGAAATCCTAAAATTCGAAAGGCAGGTTCAGAAGTTTGGAATGAACATATTATGGAAGAGGCTTCTGTCTGGCGAGGAGCTTTCAGTTGATGAAACATTTGTGCGAGTGGGCACAGTTGAGAGTTAGAAGGGAATAGTCGCGGGTTTGCTACCAACTGGCTATGGTAGTGCTGTGTCAGCACTCGTCTGACATACTTCGGTCTACGCGAATCCCCGTAATGGACATCAATCTTAAGGATTTGATGAAATAACAGATGGGAATGTGCATTATTATATGGAGAGAAGGACTTGACGTCTATCGCTATTCGGGTGGTGACAACAAGTGATAATATGAAATAGAATAGGAACGGATTTTTACTTAGTAGACTATGGACCAAGCAAGGGTTGTTTCATAACATAAAAGAGATCTAGTGAAAACCAGTATATTCTCGCAGAGAGGTAGTGTGGTTAGAGAAATCGAACGTATAAGGACTGAATTCCGGGGTGATGGTGTAGTTTATCTGGTATTTGTTACTTTATTTGGGCAGTACTGCAATCTAGGAGAAAAAATAAGTGTAAAAGAAATAGTCACCGGTCCCCGAATCACCGTCGTCAGCTTAAGGTTGAGAAGTGGTGGACGACGATGATGTACTACTCATAAGGTTGCTGAAAATCCATCGACAGCCCAAGACCGGTTTCGCCCTTCCACTTTGGGCTCACCAGGTAGGCGCAGTCCCCGGGTTTCCGTCAACCTTATGTTCTACATGAAACCAAATTGCACGAAATTAGCGAATACACACTCATTTGCAAACTAATTTGGTTTTTTCGAGAGACTCACCTGGAACCCAGCTGAATCTCTCGTTTATGATAAATAAATATGATAAATAAATAAATTCAATAAATAAATGGACACAAGTTTTGCATGCTGCTAGTGTAGGGTTAGGAACATCAATTATGAAGTATATAGCTACAGCTTCGTGCGTCGCTGTAAGCCATGGGCACGAAAGCATCTTCAGAGTATCCCATTCTTGTTTTTAAGATCGTCTTTTTTAGATGAAAGCCCAGATAATAGCAGGCAGCGGAGGAGCCAAATAAGGCAATAGCTACCATCGGGACAACGTGATCCGAACCGGGATGGCCAGAGCATGTGAAACATTGGAAAATGATGAGGCAGCGTGAGTTATCGAGTCAACCAGAGGCCTATTGAAATGTTGTGTGCATGTGCTGAATAGATTGCATGGCGTATAATGCGCCCTCAGTTAAGAGAACATCTGACGTTTTCTTAGTCTAAGTTGGTTGGGGTTAGGCAAGACGAACCACCACTCACTAAACAGAGCGTATATAGTAGTCCAGAGAAGGGAGTTAGCTTGGTGGAACCTGGTATATGTTGCATAAAGCAAGTCAAAACTGTGGCGAGGCACAGTGAGGAGGTGGAGCGTTTTTTTAATTATTGCTTTATTTTTTCCGTCCACTTAATATACATTCGTCAAACTCAGCGGTGGTCCGAACCCCCTTCCTAAAGGAGATCAGGAGAATGTTGGGTGTTAATTGGGGCGGCTGCGCCTTCTCACGTAATGGAGTCACTAGGGACTGCGGAAACTTAAGGTGGAATATTTAACTCACCTATATTAATGAAAGGAAGAAGAGCTTCGCTGCCTCCCCCATCATTGTTATCACCACTGCACACCTTCACCCTTCGAAGGCCGCTTGCATGCCACCGATTTTCATTTACATCCGTCAGGTCGGCTTCGGAAGCGGGTCTACTCGGCCGCTCTTCGGGTGTGTCCTGCCATTTACGAAGTTGCGTCTCATTTACTCTTTTCGATCCCCGACCATCTTGAATGGTATAGACGTCCACCTAATGTCATTAACGATAAGCGACCCTTCCCATCGACCGCCTAGCTTCCGTGATCCCAGTTCAACCCTTCCAGGATTGTGGAGATCTTCCCACTTGGCCTTCGCGCATATTGGGAATGTCCGTGCCTTTTACTTGCCATTTGCTGCCTAGTCCATTCTTGAACGGCGGTCAAGTTTTATCGAGCTGTCATTCTTTCTTATTCTAGCTCCTCCGGAGACAAGCTTGTTGCTGGCCATAACCCAATTTCCTGATCAACCGGAAGGTGCGGACGTTGATTGTACATAAGCATAAACGGGGACTTGCCTGTGGTTGGCTGTATGGAAGGGCGATAAGCTAGCAACAACATTGGGAAGTTCACCCCCCAATCACCTCCTTTGGCCGCCACTCCTTGATCGTTCGGTGATTACGTTCGGTTAAGCCATTTGTTTGCGGGTGGGATGATGCCGTCCTAAGCCGTCTGATATACAGCTTCTGCAAGCAATTCCTAAACTCTTCGCTCTCGAAGCAAGGCCCCCAGTCGTTCAGAATCGTTTTTGGCGTCTCATGGTTGACCACGATATAATGGGTTTCCCCTCCGCTAATCGTCGTCGCATGTTGATTTGGCACGGCTGCCGCCTCGATCCAATGCGACAGGTGTTCTGTCATTGTGACGATATACTTATTTCCGCTGATCGTCACCATGAAGGGGCGCATAACGTCAGCGGACGATAACTCGCCGATTTCTGAGGCAGAAACAGGTTCCATGGGATGGGTTGCCACTGTCGTATTCCCTTTCATCGGTTGACACCGCTCACAGGACACCACATAATCCATCGTCTCACGTCTCATCCTTGGCCAACAGGTCATCTGCCGAAGTAAGTGCTATGTCATGTTCCCCATTGTGTGTACCATATCGTGGTATTCGACGATAAGCTTCCGTCTCAAGACGCAAGGCATCATGGTGAAAAACATCATGATGGAAGGGCTTCTGGGAAACATTGCCAGCTTTGTGCGGACTCAGCCGATCATAGTGACCCTGGAAGGTGCAAAATTATTTGCCTCAGTTCCCCTGCTCAAAACTCCTTCCACCCAAAAAGTGGCTGCGACCTTTCGAACACAGGATCCTGACGTTCGAGGTGCACCAACCTTCCCGGATGCAGTTAGGCAACGAGACTATTGTCTACAGTAGAAACCCTGGGGTCCTAATCCTCAGCCCATTTTTCCCTGGCACGTGCAGGGTCGGGGGTGGTATTCCTGCAACCGAAGTGCCCAGGGCACGAGCTTCCTGCTAGGATCTATTGTGGCCCTGGGTTGTAATTGGTTTCGATCAGAGATATTTGTCTAGGCAGATGTCTTCCACCTTCTGAGGGCTTATTATTACTGAACATTCCTTCCTAGTGGTCGACTACTCTGTCCGGTGTTGGCCAGGACGTGAGTGGGATATTCGAAAACTCCATTCCTCTGCTTTAGAACTGCACCTATGCCGCAATCACTAGCATTC
>NW_008752261.1:0-1824 GCF_000715545.1 Opisthorchis viverrini | reverse complement strand
TTGGCACGGCTGCCGCCTCGATCCAATGCGACAGGTGTTCTGTCATTGTGACGATATACTTATTTCCGCTATTCGTCACCATGAAGGGGCGCATAACGTCAGCGGACGATAACTCGCCGATTTCTGAGGCAGAAACAGGTTCCATGGGAGGGTTGCCACTGTTCGTATTCCCTTTCATCGGTTGACACCGCTCACAGGACACCACATAATCCATCGTCTCACGTCTCATCCTTGGCCAACAGGTCATCTGCCGAAGTAAGTGCTATGTCATGTTCCCCATTGTGTGTACCATATCGTGGTATTCGACGATAAGCTTCCGTCTCAAGACGCAAGGTAAAGCGGGCAACACAACATCCGAATCGGTGGCGTTCCAGGAAATTCTGCCGGCTTCATTCAGCCTCAGCCGGTCAAAGTGACTCCGGAACGTTTCCAATTATTTGTCTCTCTTTCCGTTCTCAATGCTCATTCCATCCAACAGGGCGGCTTCATCCGGGACCCTTTCGTTGAAGTTCCGCCAACATTCCGGGATCCAGTTCGACGACGAGACTATTGGCCTCAATCGTGATCCTATTGGCCTCATCTTCAGCCTCTGGTCTTGAAAGCCAATCAGCCAAGTAATTCTCCTTCCCTGCCACTGTTGAACCATCCTTGTTTTCGTGCGACTGGAACGTGGCCAGTGATACCTCGTCCAATTCCCTTGCCAGATGCACCAGCTCCTCCACACACAACTGGCGTGTCGCTCTCGCTGACCGCAACTGAGCTTTGAGTGCAAGCTGCATTCCTCCGATGAACTGATCCGGCAGCAACTGGTTGCAAGGACTTCCTCCGCCACTATCCTGTCCATTTTCCGAGGGCTATTCTGGTCACATCCAGGGCGCCCTCGAACGGAACCTGAGGGGGTCTTCAGCGTCCCAGTCGGTATCCAGTCCAGTAGGTTCCGCAACATCCTCAAAGTAATCCAGGAAGGTCCGAACATCCCCATCGTCAGAGAGTTCTGGTTATGGGATCTTCATCCTTATCTCGGCGATGGCACCAAATGAAAGGAAGAAGGCCTTCGCTGCGGAGAAATTTACTAGAAAATGCCACCTAAACAGTTACGGACTATTGGACAGGGAAGCGAACATAAACATCAGAAATTTACTAGAAAATGCCACCTAAACAGTTACGGACTATTGGACAGGGAAGCGAAACTCTCATAAACATCTTGTCTGCGAAAACTGAACTTTCATTTTCTATTTAACGCGTCCTTTTGCACTTTCCTGGATATTCATTGACTTTTGCTCAAATTCAGGCAAATGGTACAGAGCGAGTACACGAATTTCGCAACAGATCTCCCTTTTCAACGGACGCAAAGCGAATTTACAAGAAAAAACATAGTATTCACATGCCTGCCCCATCAGTAGTATCGCCGTTTCCACTAACATGAAATGTCATCTTTAAGGGTAGTTGATGTTTGAAGTACCACTTGCCGTCAGTTGCAAGCAATAGGTCTACCTTAGACAAATCTCAATTTGTTAAAGTGTCTGCGTCAACACGAGAATTTGGTATTATGCTACTTCATGGTGGGACATCACAAAAAAAAAACCCAGGTGAACAGCGACGCTGTCTTCCATTGTTAATATTCGATCACATCCAGGTTCTATGGCAGTATCTCAAGCACAACCCTCTCTGGTGTTTCGTTGTTGGCACGATATTGCGCAATAGTGGTGCCCACATCTATTAGTGCACAGGTGGTGATAGCCGTAATAAAACACAGAAGGTAAACGCACTAATAACAGTCTTTAACTTGGTTGATAGTAGCTTACAGAAGCGATTTGCAGCATG
>NW_008752260.1:155047-155554 GCF_000715545.1 Opisthorchis viverrini | reverse complement strand
GGTGCAAATTTGATTGCACATTGTGTTACTGGGTGAACTGATGCAGGAATTTACTTGACTGCTGCGCACCGGATCACGCACTTACTTTGCTACTGTAGTCAATTACCACCCCATTTTATACATCGTCGTGCTGGTAATCTTGGAACATTTTGCCTTTAGACGGATTTCTGGAATAAAAAATGAAAAGTGGCGATATGTCTTCTGGGAGAAATTACATGTAGGTCGAATAGAAAGAGATGAAACGCTTACAAGTTCAATTCGAATTTGGTTCACTGGTTAATTTTGGAGTTTGTTTTCACGACGATGAGTGCACCTTCTGTAACACATAATGATCCTTTACGCAGAAATAATTTAGTTAACATTCAATGAGTGCACAACAGAGAAAATTATCAATTTGGTGCGAACATGTAATTCTTTGGGTAAACCTACATTCAAACATCACCATTGTTAGATATCATGACCATATGCATATTTCGTTCCCGTGAATGTAATTCGAGTGGACAGGAA
>NW_008752260.1:126726-153861 GCF_000715545.1 Opisthorchis viverrini | reverse complement strand
TCGGCTTGGCGGTATAGACTGGCTTTACTCATTGGACGCAATCTCAATTGGGACTGTCCTAGCCTCATCATTCTGCCAGTAAATGGAGGAGGGCCTTCGCTGAACGGTTATTTATTCGGAAATGCCAAATGACCGGTTACAGACCAGTGAACAGGGAAGCAAAACTCTAATATGCATCTTAGTTACAAAACCTGGACACCGACCTTTTCCCAAACGAGTCTTCTAGAACTTACCTGGAGATTCATTGACTCCACTCATTCGTCGGTCAAATCCAATCAAATGTTATAAAGTAGTTACAGGAATTCGGCAACAGATCTCCTTTTTTCCATATACGCAGACAAACTTCTACGAATAGCGCATACTTCGCGCGTACCTCCCTGTAAATGGTATCACAATTACACCAGCAATCCATAAGTAGATCAAAGGAGGAATAGTTTTACAAGATAACTTAAACTTTCCTATGATATGTGGTCACTTGAGGCGCCTGTCATCATGTCAACTATGTGATTTGGTTTGTGTGATTGAAGGATGATTGTCGCTATATCCAGTCTAACTGAGAGCTAATAGCAATACTGATCAGCAGTTCTTTGCCCAAAAATTACCAGGTTGTTCATTTGGCGAGTTATGGAAAGACCACTAGACCGATCTGGTGAAGGGTTTCGTGTAATAAAATGCAACAGATTATTCAAAGCACATCCTTGAAATGTTTCGCATAAAAAAGCATAAAAGGCTGGATTCGAAACACAGTCATTGATTTCAAGCCTCAACCGCTTAATCATTCTGAGCTCCTAAGCCAATTGGAAATCCAGGAAGCAATTTTCTACGCATGAGATGAAGTTTGAACTTGTTCCTGTAGAGAGGCTGACATGAACGCGAATGAAATCGGTTGCCAACCATACCTTGCAGTGTCTCCAACTTGAGTTAGTTTCAAAGGAGAACTGTGAAAATCTGCGATCATTGCGACTGGTTCTAGGGGTACGAATAAACACAATTTCTAAAACGCTACACACAGCTTCTCCATGTTCACCATTGTGTTTCATGACTACGGGTCGGTCGTGGTTATTTCTCACGCAGATATCGAGAGTTTGCTGGCATTCATTTGTTTAAATTTGGCCGCCTTTCTGGAAAATACTGCCAGCTTCTGCGACAGATCTTTGTCTCTGGACGTGGATTTCTTGGTCTGGAAATTTGATAAGAGCTTGTGTTTGTTGGCTCGGCAACGAAACTTCAACTGAATCATCGTGAACTACTTACAATGCCTGAGAAGCGAATAAGTGGATGAATTTGGGTATTCAAATTCGGATGTTAGCAGTCGGGGAACCCATCACCGAGCCCCCTTCAGATCATTGTTGAGTGTGATTTTGGGCTAATCTTTCTTCTGATGATCGCATACTAACACTTGTCATCTCGACTGACTCCAGACAGTTCCCCACACGCTCGGCAGGTCAGCGGTTTCCATTCCGTTAACAGTGATATACTTGGTGATTTCTTCCGCCTCGGCTATCAGTCTCTGTGACGTGGACCGTGGCCCTCGCGTCCAAACCTCAACATTTTCTAAATATATTTTTTTCTCCCGTATCGAGTGCGTTTTCCACAATTGACAAGGCTTCCACTAACGCATGATATTCATTTGAGTTTCTCGGCGGTCCGTTAGCATTTCTACTATACTCTCCGATTCTGATGCATATTTCCCTGGCCGTCTGTCCTGGTGCAGTCATTATACTTAATTTTGTAGAGGAAGTCTTTGGTTCGGTTTGCTGGGAGGCAACCCTTCAACTGCATTAGTGAAGAGCGCAGTATTTTCCCTCTCTGGAAAGCTACGTTTCTGTTAGTCGTGTTTAGAATTTTTGGAATGAATTCGGATGTCCCTGATGTATACGGAATAACTGTGGTCCTGATCCCTTCCTCGTTAGGTTTCTCTACCGGTTCCCACACTCCTCGCAATTGACGCCTCACCAAGCCAGCTGGATATACACTGCCTCAAATTGTGTTCCTTACTTCAATTTTGGTCGCTGTCCGATCAAACCTTTCCATGCACAGGAGTCCAACACGCCTGAACGTTATTGAGAAAATGCTAGCGGATACCGATTTCCGATGGTCAGACGAGTAGATTAAATTTGCCTTAGTGTCGGGTGGCTTCTCGTACACTGTGGTCTTTAGTTTCCCACACCTTATGTGCCATGCAGTCTAAAAAGGCCAGTGTACCTGAGGTTGACTCTATCTTCATACTAAACTGGATCCGTAGACGCAGTTTATTCAGACAGCTGTAGAACTCACTGTCATTATCTCATTTCATCAACCCGAAAGTGTCATTAACATACGGCCAGAATATCTTTGGTGGATATGACAGTCCAGCTAAAGTACTCTTTAAATTTTTTTCCGTAAATATAGTTGCCCAAACCGAGAGTATTGAAGGTTTCCTTCCTAAACGTTGTTATTGACTATAAACCACTTAACCAAAAACGAAGTGGGTGAGATTCAGACATGCTTTTATACAATCCACTATTTCAACTACCGTAAGCTGTGCCCGTTCTGAAAAGATGGTCTATGTTAATAACTGTCATTTGTCTGCTGCTGAAGAGTCCCCTCTTGGAACATTTGAACATAACGAATTCACACTGAAACTTACAATGATGTCATCTAGTTCAGTGGGGACACCCGCTACTCGGTTATCGAAGTCATGTGAATTCCTAATGTAAGCATTGGATTTTCCAGTGAGGGGCTTGAAAACAACTGCCAAGAAGTTAATGCGGTAAAGAACCTATTCAGCCTACTATCTGTTGCGCAGGAATGTTTGGTTTATGGAATTTGGAAAAGCCATTTAGTGGGAAGGAGCTCAGCGGCTTTGTTCAGTCACTCAATAGTAAATGCCCAGATGATGGATGGGGGATTCGGCAGTGAATATAGACACCTTCATCTTGGGTGCAACAAATCAGCTTTTAGCAAGAACCCACAGATTGCCGGAGTCGGAGTAAGTCGGTTGTTAAGAGGTGGTATCTAGCCAGTTCCAAGCGCAATGCATTATGGTTCCACCGGTTAGTGCAACGAAATTCCAATGACAATGTTGCGATACCGGTTCACGGTTATTCTCGTTATCGCATGCAGGGATTCTGGGCAGGTTTTCAGATAACACACTCACATGTAAAACCGAAGTTCCGAAAGGGGTGAGCATTTGATACGACTTGATCTATGCGTTGTGCGATTAACTGTAGTCGATCGATTGCCTAGGCAGTATTCGCCGAAATCCCGTTCACTGCGATCATTTTCGGGTTTCTCCTCAGTGAACCTAAGAATTGGATTAAAATACCCAGGAAAACCCCTGAACTTCAGGTTGTACGCCAAATCTTTTCGCACTCCGGTGAGATGGTGTGTTAAAATTGCTTGCGCAAGAATACTAAGGAAAATGCTGCATCAGGTTTTGATAGTGTAAAAAATCTTTGGAATTTTTTCTGTGGAAATAGAGGGATCTTACGCCTAAAGGCCGGGGAGCACCGCGAATCCCTTTCTTTCTCACTGGGAATCATCAGCGATGTGCATTTCCCGAACATCCAGGTAGTGTCGAACCAAAACCGTGACCGTCCAACTAGTACATTCAGCTCCTTACCGTGTTGAGTCCCGACGGGCGCATCTGGAGTTTTTGGACATATTGACGCTCGTCCTTCAATAACGGAAAACCACATTGCACGGTAACGTGTTGACCGACTCCTCGACTGACCAATGCCGGGGATGAAGTTCCGCAATTCCGCGAAGTATCATTCAAGGGAAGCCAATCTATACTGAAAGCCCGCGAATCACTGTACACCAATTTCATTCTCTTTGGGAATCATCAACAATGCGAAAGTCACGAAACCGGTGCTGAATATCACTTGTCTACTACTGCGATCAAAGTTAGAAAAACCATATCTACATTCCGTCCGGTCATTTTCATTCGACGACCTAATCTGCCGACAAAGGAACGGTACTACGAAAAAATCAATTACCTGTTCAATTTTCTTAGGCGTAGACTGGTTAACTACAGCAAGAATAATTCGACAACTAGTCTCATTGGCACACGTGTTCGGTTTTGACGGGAACTCCAAGAAGGGTGAAATTTGTCTTGGACTGTCCAAGAATTTTCAGCAACTATACGAGTAATGTAACTTAAACAACAGTGGATTGCTTTCCAAGAATATCGTACCATCTGGTATACTAAGCAGGTTTGAACACCACATTCGTTGAAGCGGAAGACCGCAAACAAGTAGTTTAACTGGATTCATCTGAGTCTCCTTCCAAAACGGAATACATGTGCAAATGAGTGAAGTTCTCGAAATTCGATCATTTTCGTTCAAATAGAATATGGGGTAGATGGAAACACGGGGAGCGATGACGAAGACAAACCCGATGATGAGCTGTCGAAAGAATTCCGGCAAACGTGTGTGAAGTGTGACTTCCAGAATATACATAATCAATACGCACGCCACCCGGAGCCTAGCTTCCTCCCGGTGATACATCAAAAATAATTCTCTAGCTAGACAGACCACATGAACTTGACCGAGGTGCACAATATCTGGCTCATTGATTTCCAGGTGACTCAACGTTTTACTCATTAGTCTACAGCGACATGTATACGGAATATCTGTAATAGCCATTTTGTAATTTATGAACCATTGAATGTAGGGAAGCCCTTCGCCGCGGATGGCTCATCAGAAAAACTGAACTGCACTTTGCAGACACTAGGACAGGAAACTGAAACTCGTTCACTCACCTTGCATTTAAAAACCTATTATCCGTCTTCTGCTTGAACGCATCTTCTCAAACTTCTCTGGATTTTCACTGATTATCAGGCAATTGTTAAAAAAGTTGATGGACACCATCCATCGCCCAATTTTCTAATCACCCAGAAGACAGTGCTGCTGACCGCGCATCACAATGAGGAGGCATTTGCCCTTGGTAGGCTGTGTGGAAGCACGAAGAGTTGGCAACACCGTTAGCGCCGGTCTCCTCGTTCGGCTGCCTGCAAATCGTTTACTGCCGACTGCCCCTACCTGATGAGCCCGAAGTAGGGGAAACCGGTCTTTGGCTGTCGACGAATTTTCAGCACCCTTATGAGTAGCGCACTACAAATATACATGTATCGCGATATCTCGAATATCGTAGTGGCTGAGCCATGCGGCGGTCTGATGCAGCGAATCCAGTTGCTTGAAACCATTGAGGAATGACTTCTAACCAGCATAACACATACCGCGAAAAAATGATAGATTGTTGTTGGATGTGACTCAAGACAGTCCTGAAGTTGGGTTCCCTCGTTTACGAATGGTCCCTTATTTCAACATTGCTAAGAAATACTGTGCAGCATGATGTGACCAGCAAATCTGGCTTAAGTCGTTAGTTTTGTTAGTCAAAAAACGCACCGTTTCGAGGAACATTTAACAAACAAATTAATGGCCAATCGGCAGAAAGCTAGAACGAGTGGTGCGGTAGAACTCTATAAATACAAGCCTACGATGATACCCATGACTAATGAACTCGGGTCAGTTCATGTGAATACCTCTGCCTTACTTTGAGTGTGTATCGTGGTTTCAATGATTTGATAACCTCTGGCGATTCTGTATACGGTGGTATAAATGGCGCTTTTTTGATCAACGAGACCAGCCCCCTTTTTTACAAACCTCGTTTGATTCTATCTGCAAGTAGTTTGCCTGAAAGGCGACGGATGCCCAGCTATTGCTCCTTGGGGCTCACAAGAGTCCGACCCTCAGGACTGCCGGTACTGTGCTCGTCTACACTGAATACCGGAGAGGCGAAATTCTGCAATAGTTTCCCTATCTAGAAATGATCAACGACAAACACGCAGAAACACTATTCATCAATGTTACGTCTATCCGGCCGGGAAGCGTTACATACCGTTGTTTATTCCAAGAATCGTTCAATATCTTCTGCAAGAGCCTCGCAGAATTTTTCGTTCTCTCAGCTTACAGGGCTTTTGTTATGAGGTGTACCATTTGACGTTTTCAAACTTTCGAGGATTTACTAAAGAAACTTCCTTTTAGTCGGTTGATATCCACTCTCTCCATTCTGAGCCATCGATCGCGTAAATGGGATGACTAATCTTTGTCGAATCACGTGTTCTGTTCGTGGCTGTTCAGTCAGCGCACACGGTTTGCTCTTAGTTAGATGCTTGCGGGAGAATCCTTCGATCTCCTAACATGCCCGGGTTAAATACCCCACTTCTACGACAAAGTTACTAACCAATATTTTCACACAACGGTAAGTGGAAACATGAGGGNAACCTATTATCCGTCTTCTGCTTGAACGCATCTTCTCAAACTTCTCTGGATTTTCACTGATTATCAGGCAATTGTTAAAAAAGTTGATGGACACCATCCATCGCCCAATTTTCTAATCACCCAGAAGACAGTGCTGCTGACCGCGCATCACAATGAGGAGGCATTTGCCCTTGGTAGGCTGTGTGGAAGCACGAAGAGTTGGCAACACCGTTAGCGCCGGTCTCCTCGTTCGGCTGCCTGCAAATCGTTTACTGCCGACTGCCCCTACCTGATGAGCCCGAAGTAGGGGAAACCGGTCTTTGGCTGTCGACGAATTTTCAGCACCCTTATGAGTAGCGCACTACAAATATACATGTATCGCGATATCTCGAATATCGTAGTGGCTGAGCCATGCGGCGGTCTGATGCAGCGAATCCAGTTGCTTGAAACCATTGAGGAATGACTTCTAACCAGCATAACACATACCGCGAAAAAATGATAGATTGTTGTTGGATGTGACTCAAGACAGTCCTGAAGTTGGGTTCCCTCGTTTACGAATGGTCCCTTATTTCAACATTGCTAAGAAATACTGTGCAGCATGATGTGACCAGCAAATCTGGCTTAAGTCGTTAGTTTTGTTAGTCAAAAAACGCACCGTTTCGAGGAACATTTAACAAACAAATTAATGGCCAATCGGCAGAAAGCTAGAACGAGTGGTGCGGTAGAACTCTATAAATACAAGCCTACGATGATACCCATGACTAATGAACTCGGGTCAGTTCATGTGAATACCTCTCTTTCACGTTGAGCGTTTATCGTGTTTTCAATGATTTGATAACCTCTGGCGATTCTGTATACGGTGGTATAAATGGCGCTTTTTTGATCAACGAGACCAGCCCCCTTTTTTACAAACCTCGTTTGATTCTATCTGCAAGTAGTTTGCCTGAAAGGCGACGGATGCCCAGCTATTGCTCCTTGGGGCTCACAAGAGTCCGACCCTCAGGACTGCCGGTACTGTGCTCGTCTACACTGAATACCGGAGAGGCAAAATTCTGCAATAGTTTCCCTATCTAGAAATGATCAACGACAAACACGCAGAAACACTATTCATCAATGTTACGTCTATCCGGAAAGCGTTACATACCGTTGTTTATTCCAAGAATCGTTCAATATCTTCTGCAAGAGCCTCGCAGAATTTTTCGTTCTCTCAGCTTACAGGGCTTTTGTTATGAGGTGTACCATTTGACGTTTTCAAACTTTCGAGGATTTACTAAAGAAACTTCCTTTTAGTCGGTTGATATCCACTCTCTCCATTCTGAGCCATCGATCGCGTAAATGGGATGACTAATCTTTGTCGAATCACGTGTTCTGTTCGTGGCTGTTCAGTCAGCGCACACGGTTTGCTCTTAGTTAGATGCTTGCGGGAGAATCCTTCGATCTCCTAACATGCCCGGGTTAAATACCCCACTTCTACGACAAAGTTACTAACCAATATTTTCACACAACGCTGAGTGGAAACATGAGGGACTCTAGGGTATTCTACAACACCATTCTGAAGAGATAGTCCAATGAGACGCGTAGACTTTTACTGGTTCGTCTGTTTTTATACGAGTTGATCAAATGGCGGAGGATGGCTAACCAAAAAGAACCCAGACATTATCCTGTCCGGTGGACCAACTTATATAACTTTGATGGATTATCAACAAACCATGTTGCCTGACTGATTTTAAAATTCCTAAAACCGTCTCGATCGGTTTCTCTACAGTTTCCACATTCACGGTCGACACCTGTTGTAAACAGAATTCTATTTAAACCAGGACGTTCGTCATTATGTCAAATACTTCATTACCAACACTGCAGGCTCAGGAACACAAATAGGAATACTGAAAGGACTGCTGAAAGTGCAAGGCAGCTCACGAAAGTTCCGCTTTTCTTGGGGATCATTAGGTAGGCGCACTTCCTGAGATCCCGTCAGCCTTGTGTTCTAGATGACCTTATGGTTGAAGCGAACCATCACTGATGGTTCATTTGTGTCCCCTATCAAAACCAAATTTGTATGCAGGCTGGAGCATTTGTCAAAATTAGTCCAATTCGAAATGCGTCTACCTGATGAGTCCCGAAACGGACGGTGTATTTTCTTTCGTAGAGTTCTCAAAATTTCATTCATCTGCTGCGTAGCTGAAAAAATTCTCGTTTTCTCTGCTAGCAGTATACATCGAGAAACTTCGCTTTGTCAAAAATTCGGATATGCGGATGCTCGCCAGCACCTCTAATCTCGGGCCCAGTATCGGCTCGATCTTTAGTGTGTCTCACTGACAACCTTCTCCGCCCAATCGCCTCATAGTTGGTACAATTTCTTGGGAACGCTGAACTCTGTTGGCGTAAGTTAGGGTGAAACTTGCGTGAACGCAAATTCCTTTTTCATTGGAAGAATTGTCAAAGATTGCTGCAAACCTGTGTGGGACACGCATGGTTTTCGTTCCGTACTATGCTTTCTGAATATTTCGTTTGCATGCCTCAACTGACTTCCCGGCTGAGATTCTCTTACCTCTCTTTCTTCAGGTTATTGAGGTAGCCTAGCATACAACTCATCTGATGTAGTTGTGCCATGCCGGATACAATCCCGAAACTCTCATCGGGTCTGTCCACAACGTCTGTTCCTAACGGGCACACATCGTGTTGTGCGATTTTGCCAAAATAAACTGATCTCCAACTGGTCGGTATCCTGATTTCCCATCGTCACGAGGCGTGAGTTGTGTTTCTCGATCAAGGTAGCGGTCGAAGACCATTCGGAAAGGTCCAAAGATTGTTTGGTAAAAACCAGAAGCATTTAGATAAAACCGTCGGGAGTCCCAGTACTTGTGGGCTTATCAAGTCGCCACCACTTACCAGTGCATGATAGATGCACAGGACGAACAAAAATGGGCCGGTCGCCTGACACAGGTAGAACAACTTTGTGTCGTCTGTCGGCCTAAACACACTGCCCTAATTTCAGTGTTTCTCGTGGTCACTCAAACCGCGCTAGATACGCATCATCAAACTTGACCACGTCGACGTTGAATATGTTCAGATACAGCCCTTTGAAACTTCATCGGATATTTAGACGAGGTCGTTGGGAAGGCCTCAGTTTCCCGAACAACCAGACAGGTAGCCAGTCTTTCGGAATTGTCTGTTTTCGCAGTTGTTCTCTTACCACAATTTCAACCTGATGCTGTTGTATCGGATTCATCAACTGGTCGATGTTCATGCACGTGGGACGGGACGGGATCCACTCCAAGCTAGATGTGCCTTGTCCATAATCATTATCCAGTTACTAGAGCGAGGAAGTCGTGTATACACAGGATGCATAATATAGCATGAAAATCAGCACAATGGAGAGAAAGATTACCGGGGAGGACAGGAGAATTGTTAGAACTTGAGTACAAAGAATTCTGGTACTGGCCTAAAGGCCCAGAAGGCGCTCTAAGACTAGAAATGCGAAATTGCTTAGATCTCATTGGTATAACCGGACAAACTGGAAATCCAGAATACAGCACAGCGTAGCAAGTTACACGTATGTTTTCGAATAGGCGTACAAATATACATCGCCTCGAATATTAAAACAAAATAAAAATAAATAGAGCAGTGAACAAAGTAGCAATCGTGTACATCACACCCTCACTTCTTCAATGAGTGTGTGGATGATTATAGTTCAGTAGTTACGCGGAATGGATTATTCAATTTCTGTACAGGCGGTGTGTTCATTGAATACTATAACGCTTTGTTCGGGCACCAGAAGATAAGCTGCGAAGCACTCATAACTGTTTGAAACAGCAGGACAGTCTTTAACAGACTGACCTCTGGTATTGACTTCAACCCGGTCAACGTGTTGGCGGCGAAAAAGAAATCATCCGAATCAAGAATGGTGACCATACGTTTGTCATTTGGTGAAAACATACCTATAACTACATCTGGTCGTACATCACTTCCCTGAAAAATGTAGCATCATTTTCGTTCTGGCGCAGGACTTTACCTCTATTGCATTGGGTGTTTGTCAACTTTACGGTCCAATCCCACAAGAAAAGAATGGCAGATCACAGTGTATGGACGAAATTCTCAGGAGGCCCATTCAACTGGGGATGTCGTGGAACAGTGAATAGATGTCGACATCCAAGACCCTTCAATCACTCCTGGAGTGATTCTGCAGGGAGCGATTCTGCAGCGATGTGTGCCGTTGTCAGTGATCAAAATATTGATGGCCGAATATTTTCCTCGTTGCTCGCTGCATAAATTCGGCACTTATAAAATTAGTTAGAAAACCTTCCGTGAATATGCTTCAATAAAAATTTAGCGTAGTATTCACCGAGAAAAAGGACCGCAGTATTCGGCATGAACTCGCTAAAATAGTTAACAAGTAACGGGTCACGGTACTACTGCAAAGACTTTTTTTGAACCTTATGTGCACATGTAGCACAATACTCAGCAGTACATTTCATGTCGGAATCCGATTTCGGCCATTAGCATGAAAGGCGTGTAATCGATTCTATTTGGTCAACACTCAGATGTGCAGGGTGTTATTCTGCCTGAGCAACAGCTTGCTGAGTCAGATGAACGATAACGCTATCCTCAAAGCACCACAATTCTTTGTGGCGACAGCAAACTTCGGGAAATGGACATCGCTCTTGTTGCATCCAGCCACTTCGCAGTGCAGAACAAACGGGAGCAAAACATCTTTAGTATCGTCAACAGGGCCATCCCGTTTGACTGGTAATGGTTGAATCAATGGACAATCTGAGTTTTTTGAATCAGGGTCGTATGATGGAATTTTTGACAAGAAATCGACATGAGGAATCATTTTTGCACTACGATAAACTACTGTGTAGGTGTAAGAACTTAGTGCAATAATCCACCGTTGCATCATAGCGGCAGATGAGTTCGCCAGAGACTTTGTTCGATGATACAAGAATTTCAAAGCCTCGTGATCAGTAGCAATGGTAAAGTTCGAAGCCGTTTGATAGCCCAATATACAGCACGTGCTTCTCGTTGAGTCTGAGAATATCCACGTTCGGCTTTTGAAAGTCGACGGGAAATGCAGATCACTGGTCTACCACACTGTTCAAGGATTGCTCCTATTCCAGCGGGCGAAGCATCAGTAATGATCGTCAAATGATGTTTGGCGGAAAATGAATTCAAAACAGCTGAAGTCTGAAGCTAGCCAAGCAGTGCCCGCAACGTCTTCTCATGGTTGGAGGATCAAGAAAATTGATTGGAAGATTTGACATCAAACAGACAACTTGCATGTTTGGCGAAATTAGGAATGAAACGGGAGTAATACTGGAGTGTTCCTAGAACTGAACGCAGTTCTTGTAGATTGATCGGTGATGGCGCATTTACTAAAGGGGATAGACGTCTTGTAGAATATTCAAGTTTATTACAGGTGATGTGTTCTTCAAATATAACGCTTTGTTCGGACACCAGAAGATAAGCTACGAAGCACTGATTACTATTTGAAACAACAGGAGTGTCGTTAACATACTGACCTCTTGTATTGACCTCAACCCGGTCAATTTGTTGCCGGCGAAAAAGAGATCATCAGGTAAATCAAGAATGGTGACCATACGTTTGTCATTTTGGGAAAACATAAATATACTCACATCTGGTCGTAAATCACTTCTCTGAAAAATGTAGCATCATCTTCGTTTTAGCGCAGGACTTTTCCTGTGTTGCATTGGGTTGCTATAAATTCCACGGTCTCATCCCTCAAGAGAAGAATGGCAGATCACAGTGTTCTCAGCAGGCCCATTCGACTGAGAATGTCGTTGAACTGTAAATAAATGTCGGCATCAAAGACCCTTCAATCATTCCTCAAAGGATTCTGCAGTGAAGTGTGTGCCGTTGTCTTTGGGCAAAACATTGATGGCTGGATATTTTGCTCAGTGTTTGCTGCATAAATTCAGCAATTGTGGATATAGTTAGAAAACGTTCCGGCCAACGTGATTGTGCGTCAGTGACAACTGAAGCGTAGTATTTACCGAGAAAAAAGACCGCAGTAGTCGGCAGGAACTCGTTAAATTAGTTATCAAATAACTGCTCACGGTACCACTGTAAAGACTTGATTTGAACCTTATGTGCAGATGTAACACAATAGCAGGCAGTACATTTCATGTCGGAATCCGATTTCGGCCATTAGCATGAAAGGCGTGTAATCGATTCTATTTGGTCAACACTCAGATGTGCAGGGTGTTATTCTGCCTGAGCAACAGCTTGCTGAGTCAGATGAACGATAACGCTATCCTCAAAGCACCACAATTCTTTGTGGCGACAGCAAACTTCGGGAAATGGACATCGCTCTTGTTGCATCCAGCCACTTCGCAGTGCAGAACAAACGGGAGCAAAACACCTTTAGTATCGTCAACAGGGCCATCCCGTTTGACTGGTAATGGTTGAATCAATTAACAATCTAAATTGTTCAAAATATAGTCACAGGACGGAATTCGGGGCAAGAAATCTGCATCAGGAATCATTTGTGCACTACGGCGAACACTCCTGTAGGTGCAATGATTCACCGTTGCGCCAAAATGGCAGGTGACTTCGGCATAGTCTTTGTTGGATGATGCAAGAACATCACAGCCTCGTGATCAGCTGCAATGATGAAGTTTGTTCCGAAAAAAATATTTATGGAGCCGTTTGACAGCCCAATATACAGCAAGTGCTTCGCGTTTAATCTGAGAATAACCACGTTCGCATTTTGAAAGTCGACGGGAGATGCAGATCACTGGGCTATCACACTGTTGAAGAATTGCTTCCATTCCATGATGGCAGAAAGGCGTTTGGCGGAAAATAGTTTCAAATCAGCTGAAGACAGAAGATAACCAAGCAGTGCACTAGCGTCTTCTCATGGTTGGAGGACCAAGAAAATTGATTGGAAGATATGACATGAAACAGACAACTTCCATGTTTGGCGAAATGAGGAAATAATGTACAAGTGCTCTTAGGACCGAAGGCAGTTCTTGTAGATTCGTTGTATCAGTTTTAATACCGCTGCCATCCACAATGTAACCGAAGCATAAAGATGATAGAACACCAAAGGTCCATTTGTCAGGGTGATTAGCTACTTGAACTCAGAAACTTGCTTTAGTAAAGACGACAGACGCATATCATGAGTAGCTTTATCAGCAGCGTGCTGTATGACATTATCCTGATACGTCTCAACACCCTCAAAACTATTTGTAATAGTATTTCGTAACTTGTCGAAATATAGTTGGTGAAACGTTAAGACAAATAAATGGGAAATTGTATCGGGATAGCTCAAAAAGTGCGCCGATCACGGAAAATTTCCAGAGGATTCGCTTAGGCAATTTTGAGATGGATTACTGAGAACACGCTTGAACCTGATGAACGCCTCAATACATCTTCGGGCTCTTCTTTGTTCAGGCAAGCTGTAGTAGGAGCCGCATAATTAACGTTAGCTGTAAGTCCCCACAAATTCTCTGAGTACAATCATCAGCCTGTATTTGTGTAAATATCGGAGTTGCCCGATTCGGTGACTTGACAGGAGTCAGTAATACTTTCCTACACAATAAATTGAATACCTGACGAACAGATTCACGTAAGCCAAATGAAATAATTCATCTCTTAGAAAATATAGGATCTCCTGTGACTTCGAGACTCATCTTGGGTATTTGCATGCCACCTGTTACCTTAGACAATTTAGGAATCATTTGTTTGAGTTCATTTTCTCATTCACAGAAGTCAGTAACGTGATACTAGTTCGCAGTGAGCGCAGAAAGTTGAGCCCGATAATCGAAGGTCCGGAGGTCGCCCCATATAAAAATATCGCACAAACACATCCTCGTAGAAACCTCACAGACTCAGATATAGCAGGTGACCTCCGGTAACATTTCAAAATATAGGACCACACTTTTTCCGTGCCATATATATTGACCACGGGCTGATATCTTCATAGCAACAAGTCATGTGCTGACACGCACACACACGCAAACGTTCCTACACACAGGATAGCAGCATAGCAACACAAGTCCTACAGAGCCTCGCACGTCCCCAAATCGCAGCAAAGCCGCTCTGGACTTATGGTGCCTCACTCACGGACAGTCAGGAAATATGTGTGGCTGCTACAACACTGAAGAATGCAAGAAACCTGCAGCCGGACTTACAACGGGATTTATCAACTTGTACCTGCAATACGGCATGTCAATTGTTCGTATATATACCCGTTGTATTTGTTTCTACCCAAAAAGTTAATATTGTTAGTTCTCCAAGTTTCCTCATTCATGTAACTGATTTTCGGGTGCTAGTAGAGAAATAAGAGGGCTACGCCTGGCTATCGCCCGTTTACGTAGCTTGTGAAAGGATTTGGCGAAGCCATTCATTTCGACATATATTGGCTGCAGTTCGCCCCGCATACTCATATCTCGCAAACACGTCCTCGTAGAAAACTCACAGACTGAGATATAGCAGGTGCCCTCCGGTAGCATACCAAAAAAAGGCCCAACTGATAACCAGACCACAAAATCTCTGTGCCATATATATTGACCACGGGCTGCAATCATCATACACTGGCATTTTTCGACAGTTAGGCTTTGCTTGCCTAACGCCCCATTTACGTAGCTCATGGGACAATTCCCGACAGCATTCATTTCGGCGTATATTGGCTCCATTACGCCTCGTATACACATATCGCGCAAACAAATTTTCGTTTGCTGTTCGATTGTTCACAGACTGATATATAGCAGCTGCCCTCCAGTAGCACTTCAATAAAAGGGGCTCAACTTTCGTTTGTTCTCTGCTAGCAATGAAGGAGTTAGTATCAATTCGCTTCGAACTGTTCAGATGTGCTAACACTCCAAACACCTCTCATAATTCATTTTTTCAAACCTGAGGCGGAGTACCCACTCGACATTCCATGCGCCTCACTGACAATCTTATCTGCTTTTTAGCATATATCTTTTCTCAGAGCCTCGCACTTCCCCAAAATCTGTTGGTATACGTTAGAATGGATCTTGTGTTAACAGACTTTTCTACTTCCTTGATAGCTTTCTTAGTTTTGGTCCAAAAAATGTTGGACATTTATGAATCTCATCCGTCGCATGCATTGTGATGATATGGTTTGCATATGAGAACTGATTTCTTGGCTGAGATTCTCTTATCTGTCCGCCTTTTGGTTCCGGATGTAGCCTAGCACACATCTTATCTAATGGAGCTGCGCAAAGCCGGATTCGAGGCCGAAAGCTTCATCAAGTTTTTTAACAGCGTCTGCTCCTAACGGACACGCAATCTGTTGTGTGATTCGAGAAAGCAAAATGAAATGCCGCTGGTCCGTATTGTGTCCTGCTACCGTTACAAGATATGGGTTGTATTTTTCATCACAACAGCGGTCAAAAAATTGTTCAGGATAAACCAGAGGAATTCAGGTAAAACTGTGTGTATTCTCAGGTCTGGCGGATTCATCAAGACGCGTCCACAAATCTGCCGTACTACTGCACGATATATTCCCAGGACGAATAATAATAGGTCGGTCGATCAACGCAGTTAAGAGAGTTATCGGATCGTCTGCCTACACGAAGTCATTTCTAAAATTCCAATGTTTCTCTTGTTCATTCTAACCGGGCTAGAGACGCACAGTCCAACTCAGCCCCATCGACTTTGAATGAGTTCTCATAGGGCCAGCCACAGCTTCATCGGAAGCTAAGTTGAAGTGGTCGGGACGCCGTCAATTTTTCTCACAATCAGACTAGTAGTTTGGATACGACTGATACTTATATTTTATTAGTACTCAAAAGTTTACTGAATGCTCCTCAACAAACTCCCTACCAGTCCCCCCTTTCGGTGTTTTATTGGATTGGCGTACAATTTGTTTTTCAATTAAAACAAGGTTTAGACTAAATTGCGGACGAATACATTAAATTCGAATCAATGCCACCGAGTAAATGCGGTGTGACAGTTGATTCACACGTTCCACAGATAACTTCTTCTGGTCCAACATACAAATCATTGCTCACTGGACGGTCCTTCCACGGCTGACCAGACATGTCAACCCACAGACTGCCATGGAGGTCTTTATGTGAAATGTGGACTACGGTATTCAAACAGTCCTACACTGCACTGAACTAGATGCTGTTTGGTATCATCCCCTCTAGTGGAGGCAGACCACTATGTGACGCCAGTACCAAATACGTCGTAATTCCTGGTCTACCGACTGTCGGTCACTGGCGATGAGCAACCAAAAGACAATGGATTTCTCTTTCCGTGCTGTGACTCTATGTGATCAGTAGTCAGCAGTCTTTTGCGTTAGTATTTTCTTCTACTGTGAGGAAT
Organism: Opisthorchis viverrini; assembly: GCF_000715545.1. Classification (NCBI taxonomy): domain Eukaryota; kingdom Metazoa; phylum Platyhelminthes; class Trematoda; order Opisthorchiida; family Opisthorchiidae; genus Opisthorchis; species Opisthorchis viverrini. The sequence goes on along the minus strand of NW_008752260.1, from coordinate 137,302 downwards.
GTGTTTCACCCAGATAAGTCAGTTGCACCCTACGACATCCAAGCAAAACACCAGATTTTCGGAATCCAGCCAACACCTCAACTTCAGAGACCATCTGATTGGTTCGTTTGCACACAGAGTTCAGCGATCGTTTAGTGCGGGTAATCTCTGCCAACTGTTATTCCCATTCCAGGGCCTAGTGCCAGAAAGAACTTACTGACAATGGTACACAACAGCTTTATTCCAAACAAGCAAATACGGGTGAGCGCCAAAGTTACGACGGCCCAGCGCTAGTTTAAGGGAGACTATCTCGAATTGATCCAGGATGTGCGATGCGCGGTAGTGACCACGCATCAACATCGATCGTCCCTCTATGAAATGCCTGAACGCTGATGATATTCGGTTGTGCTTATGTAGCGTGCATGAACACTCATCGGCATTCGCTGAATTGCTTGAATGCTTGACGGGCCTGGATGCTTTCCGCGCTTCATTTTGAAAATTCTAGCACCTGGGTATCTTGAGGTTACTCTTGAGATTCTGACCTTCAAAAGCAAATGCTCTTAGTTGCACATTAATCTCGTTCTAACAGTGACTCAAATGAGCCCAGATAAATTTCTCGTGTATGCAGGTCATTTCCAATGGTTTGCAAATTATATACATTTGGGCATTCTGTTCAACGTTGAGTTGGTTCATTCCTCTCGGTGAGCAAATTATTCCTGGTGGTGTCTGAGTCCCAACGATGAATTATGTGACGGATGCTGCACCAGAGAATGACTAGAACACCGCATGCAAGAATATGATAGGTGGCCTAGTCGAAAGTCCCTGGTGAAGCAAAACGTGTATTTCCGATTGGTGCCTCAAGCATATGTGAATGACCCCCTTCGGCATTCAACATAGGAGATGCATTGGTGAGCAAAATGCAAAGTAGTTGACATCTCATATTTTTTCCCTACCAGTCATTCTACGAAAATGACCCAAGCGAGTATCACTACTCACTGTACTCCCAGGTTTTGAAATTCGCAACCAAAAACGTAAAACAAATATTAGATAACCTCTATTTTAGTAAAAGCGTTGTCACTACCNATATAGCAGGTGCCCTCCGGTAGCATACCAAAAAAAGGCCCAACTGATAACCAGACCACAAAATCTCTGTGCCATATATATTGACCACGGGCTGCAATCATCATACACTGGCATTTTTCGACAGTTAGGCTTTGCTTGCCTAACGCCCCATTTACGTAGCTCATGGGACAATTCCCGACAGCATTCATTTCGGCGTATATTGGCTCCATTACGCCTCGTATACACATATCGCGCAAACAAATTTTCGTTTGCTGTTCGATTGTTCACAGACTGATATATAGCAGCTGCCCTCCAGTAGCACTTCAATAAAAGGGGCTCAACTTTCGTTTGTTCTCTGCTAGCAATGAAGGAGTTAGTATCAATTCGCTTCGAACTGTTCAGATGTGCTAACACTCCAAACACCTCTCATAATTCATTTTTTCAAACCTGAGGCGGAGTACCCACTCGACATTCCATGCGCCTCACTGACAATCTTATCTGCTTTTTAGCATATATGCCATCTTTTCTCGTTAGCAAAATCTGTTGGTATACGTTAGAATGAATCCTGTGTTAACAGACTTTTCTATTTCCTTGATAGCTTTCTTAGTTTTGGTCCAAAAAATGTTGGACATTTATGAATCTCATCCGTCGCATGCATTGTGATGATATGGTTTGCATATGAGAACTGATTTCTTGGCTGAGATTCTCTTATCTGTCCGCCTTTTGGTTCCGGATGTAGCCTAGCACACATCTTATCTAATGGAGCTGCGCAAAGCCGGATTCGAGGCCGAAAGCTTCATCAAGTTTTTTAACAGCGTCTGCTCCTAACGGACACGCAATCTGTTGTGTGATTCGAGAAAGCAAAATGAAATGCCGCTGGTCCGTATTGTGTCCTGCTACCGTTACAAGATATGGGTTGTATTTTTCATCACAACAGCGGTCAAAAAATTGTTCAGGATAAACCAGAGGAATTCAGGTAAAACTGTGTGTATTCTCAGGTCTGGCGGATTCATCAAGACGCGTCCACAAATCTGCCGTACTACTGCACGATATATTCCCAGGACGAATAATAATAGGTCGGTCGATCAACGCAGTTAAGAGAGTTATCGGATCGTCTGCCTACACGAAGTCATTTCTAAAATTCCAATGTTTCTCTTGTTCATTCTAACCGGGCTAGAGACGCACAGTCCAACTCAGCCCCATCGACTTTGAATGAGATCTCATAGGGCCAGCCACAGCTTCATCGGAAGCTAAGTTGAAGTGGTCGGGACGCCGTCAATTTTTCTCACAATCAGACTAGTAGTTTGGATACGACTGATACTTATATTTTATTAGTACTCAAAAGTTTACTGAATGCTCCTCAACAAACTCCCTACCAGTCCCCCCTTTCGGTGTTTTATTGGATTGGCGTACAATTTGTTTTTCAATTAAAACAAGGTTTAGACTAAATTGCGGACGAATACATTAAATTCGAATCAATGCCACCGGGTAAATGCGGTGTGACAGTTGATTCACACGTTCCACAGATAACTTCTTCTGGTCCAACATACAAATCATTGCTCACTGGACGGTCCTTCCACGGCTGACCAGACATGTCAACCCACAGACTGCCATGGAGGTCTTTATGTGAAATGTGGACTACGGTATTCAAACAGTCCTACACTGCACTGAACTAGATGCTGTTTGGTATCATCCCCTCTAGTGGAGGCAGACCACTATGTGACGCCAGTACCAAATACGTCGTAATTCCTGGTCTACCGACTGTCGGTCACTGGCGATGAGCAACCAAAAGACAATGGATTTCTCTTTCCGTGCTGTGACTCTATGTGATCAGTAGCAGTCTGTCTTTTGCGTTAGTATTTTCTTCTACTGTGAGGAATGTGTTTCACCCAGATAAGTCAGTTGCACCCTACGACATCCAAGACACCAGATTGTCTTTTGCGTTAGTATTTTCTTCTACTGTGAGGAATGTGTTTCACCCAGATAAGTCAGTTGCACCCTACGACATCCAAGCAAAACACCAGATTTTCGGAATCCAGCCAACACCTCAACTTCAGAGACCATCTGATTGGTTCGTTTGCACACAGAGTTCAGCGATCGTTTAGTGCGGGTAATCTCTGCCAACTGTTATTCCCATTCCAGGGCCTAGTGCCAGAAAGAACTTACTGACAATGGTACACAACAGCTTTATTCCAAACAAGCAAATACGGGTGAGCGCCAAAGTTACGACGGCCCAGCGCTAGTTTAAGGGAGACTATCTCGAATTGATCCAGGATGTGCGATGCGCGGTAGTGACCACGCATCAACATCGATCGTCCCTCTATGAAATGCCTGAACGCTGATGATATTCGGTTGTGCTTATGTAGCGTGCATGAACACTCATCGGCATTCGCTGAATTGCTTGAATGCTTGACGGGCCTGGATGCTTTCCGCGCTTCATTTTGAAAATTCTAGCACCTGGGTATCTTGAGGTTACTCTTGAGATTCTGACCTTCAAAAGCAAATGCTCTTAGTTGCACATTAATCTCGTTCTAACAGTGACTCAAATGAGCCCAGATAAATTTCTCGTGTATGCAGGTCATTTCCAATGGTTTGCAAATTATATACATTTGGGCATTCTGTTCAACGTTGAGTTGGTTCATTCCTCTCGGTGAGCAAATTATTCCTGGTGGTGTCTGAGTCCCAACGATGAATTATGTGACGGATGCTGCACCAGAGAATGACTAGAACACCGCATGCAAGAATATGATAGGTGGCCTAGTCGAAAGTCCCTGGTGAAGCAAAACGTGTATTTCCGATTGGTGCCTCAAGCATATGTGAATGACCCCCTTCGGCATTCAACATAGGAGATGCATTGGTGAGCAAAATGCAAAGTAGTTGACATCTCATATTTTTTCCCTACCAGTCCTTCTACGAAAATGACCCAAGCGAGTATCACTACTCACTGTACTCCCAGGTTTTGAAATTCGCAACCAAAAACGTAAAACAAATATTAGATAACCTCTATTGGAGTAAAAGCGTTGTCACTACCAATATCGACATAGCTAAGTGGTCGGGGCGCGACCTTACTGATCAGGGGTCCATGATTCGAGCCCAACCCTGGGGTTTCGACTGCTCTAGAATTAAATGGTACCTGCATTCTCGTGCTTATTTGAGTGGCACGGCACTACACCTGAAAAATTATTTTTATTTTTATTTTTTTTATTACACGAACTCAGAAATATCATGTTGCGTAAAAAATAATTGTGACATGATCTTCACCCGGACGAGTGATTCATACTAACTACAGCGACTTACGAAGGTCGTACTGAATGTTTACTTTTGCCAATAACATTTGTTGGCATAGAATTCTGAAACTAATGATGGGAAAGCAAATTCACGGTTGAGGCGAAATTGTGAATTTTCGTATCACTTTTGGGCAGAAACAGAATTGTTCTTTGACAAATGGCAGGAAGCAGGTGGGGCGACTAACCTTAACCTTGCAGAACAACTGCAATGACCGTCTGGTAACTACAAAGAGGAATGAGCTGCTTGAAGAGCAGTTATCAGTCAACCAAGCCGGGATTAAACTGCGCGATGCTCTTCCTTCTACATCAATTCAATATTTCACCTAACTTTGCAGTAATCCTCACGCTTACTAGTGACTGTCCCTCTTTTGATGCACAACTACCGAACAATCCTCACAAAGGAAAAATCAGACGACATCTCCAGCGTCTGACTGATTTCTCGGAGTAGCCGACTGGGACCTGCAGAAACAACCACGCTAATAATCTTCCACAAACTTCAAGATTTCGGAAAGTCTACCAAGGTACACCTGGGTTTTTAGAAATCTGAGTGAGAAAATTAACAGAAAATTACCGTACAATTACAGAGTTCTCACATCGGCAATTTGTAGAGTACAGTACCGATTAAAGCAGTTCTCTTTCGTCAAAGTCACGGAACCCAACAAATAGTGAAATAACCTGGTATTAAAAATTATTGCTTGTTGATCTGTTTTACGAGCTTGGCAGTTTGACTGAAAACGTTTCATAACCAATAGCGGTGTCATCGTCACTGCAGTGTTCAGCGGGAGCTATGCGAACGTCTTAACAATTCAAGGCGGTCGGGGATCGGAAAGAGATAGTGAGACTCAGGTTTGGAGGGCTGCCGAAAAGGCGAGTCATTGGGGCCGACCTAACGGAGCTAAATGGAAATCGGTGACATCCAAGCGATATTCACTGGGAACAGGTGTGTAACGGTGGATATCACTGATGAGGAATTCGAACAGTATGTGGTTTTCTTGTAAATCCGCCAGATCTAATGAAATGTGGTTTATTACGCAAGCTGTGGGACTGCTTTAGAGAATTCATTTACAACTGCTCGGCAGTCGGTGAAAATTCAGGGAAGTTTGAGGGGAATGTTCAAGTAGAAAATGAATATGCTGTTTCTCAAAAACAAGGTACAGGGGAGAGTTTTACTTCCCGTCCCATTGTCTATAACCTTGATTCTTGGTCCTGCGTCAGCTAAAGCCAAACATGTTGATGGCCAGCCAAACGGTTAAGTGCTGAATCCACTAGCTGGGCCGTCACAGGTTTGGTTTGAAACTACCTACATTTTCGTCTGATGCACACTGGTGATTGGCAGTAAGGATGAAACAGGTAAAAATGATTCTCAGCTGTTGTGCATAAACAGGTTCCAATTTAAAGAAGAAGTCTTCAACAAAGATTTCAACTATTTCTCATGAAATCAGCCAATATGGGACGGCATCCATCCTAGCGTATTTGTGTAGCCTGTCAACAGTTTGAAAACCTCATCGAAAGAGGGTCCTATTCGGATTAGTGTCTAACACTGATTACTGAAATTGCGCAACCGTCGATACCAATCACCTCCGTAACGCATAGGTTTAGTATCGAATGGTACTTTTTGATCAAAACGTCGGTTTTATAAACGTGCTATATGTTTGACAAGCTGCCTACATGCTCTGCAGGTGATAGAAGCAATGTCATTGAGCCAGTAACAGAACACTGTCCAACTAACCAGGTTTCGATCGTGATGCAATGCGCCTTTAAGGGACCGAATACCGCTCTGTAACAAGCGCCTTCCTCCGAATTTGGTAATCTATATTTCCTTCGTAGATGCTGAGTTATTCCGTCCTGAGTGGAAATTATCTGAAAATTACGGCAGTGAAGCATCGGTGTTGAACACTGATGTCATTCTTTCGATGATGATGGTGATGATGACTCCCGATCAATACATCAATCATCAAGACGTCTCCCGCGGATTAGTTGAACAAAGCACTTTAGCTACTTCTGAAACGATTGAGAGACTGGGTAAACATCAATTTCCCTGTTATCCAAATTGAAGCGCTCTTAATTCACTCGAAAACCTCCCGGGCAATTTCATCCTTAGATTCCAATTTCATGCGTGAACGCCTTGTGTCTGGGTGTTGATTTATCTCACAGATTTGTGCATGCACTTCGTCCATCGCACTACAAATCGAGATTACACATGAGATTGAAGCCAGCAAATCACGAGTTAAAGTGAACTCGGAGGTGCACGAAAGACCTTTCCACCGTTGACAAAAAGCACCATTCAGCGAGTTCTCGTGAGCATTTCGTCCGTTAACTGAAAGCAGGAAGAATTGTACATCTGTTCTACCCTCACTGAGGTTCACCGGATCTGTAAGTCTCAAGAAACGAACACACGACCTCTTGGCTTGTGTTCCAAATAGTTAACTCCTCTCTGATTCTATTACACGTGTGGTTATTGAAATGTCCCAAGAGTAGATACTGGCACGGAATAGAAAAAGCGGCCCTGCATAATCCTGAAAGAGATGAAATATGAAACCAAGACGTTACTGTTAGGTTTGGAACAACATGCTTGTGTGCGGGAAGCCAACTTCCGCTCATGAATCGTATAAATCTCGGTCATTCCGAATTGCGTTCACCCTCATGGCGCTTCACTAATCTCAGCGTAGCACGCAGTATCTTTTGACAAAAAACGAATAAATAAGTCAACAGTTAAGTGATTATATGTTTGAAAAATGAAATTTTCACTCCTGAGTTTTCGAAGTGGATGTAGGAATGAGGCAAAAATAAACTTTGGGTAGATATTTTTGTTGATAGCATAAACCAAAACATATCCATATTCAAAAAGGTTCGTGATTCACGTTATCACCGGATTTCATCAAGTCAATGAAATACGTCTACCGTTTCACTGTCGAACCAATGTATAATTTATGGGGCAGGCGACAAGAATGACGTCAGATGGTGTAAAGCAGAGTAATCTGCTCGCGTCGTTTAAGGAGAGTCCGATGCACGAATAAAACAGTAAGATTTCACGTGTAAGCATGTTTTCTATCGCATTGTTACGTGGCAACATGTTTTCTAAAAATAACAGACCGGAAACTGATAACAAGTGCGCATTTATAGCGAGCATGGAAAACGAACGATGACTTTCAGAGCCAGAACTCACTGCATAGAATGAGACGCCACCGATTAAATCTATATTGACAAACTTATGGTGGCATTCCCTTTAGCGTGAACTTACGAGAATCCGCGAGTAAACCAACCACTTTCTATCACGGCTACCCAGTAGAAGAAACGCCGCCGATTTTCGCAGCTCCTGACTTCGACACAGATGCGATGCTTGAACAATGTCACATGAGAAACTCCGAAGAATTTATTATATGAGTAGACACGCATCCAGCTTTGTGTGTAACGCTCGTTTAGACATAGAAAACCTTTGTATAAAATTATAGAGACGGGCGTAATTTATTCGAAGCCCTGTAATTTCTCGCAACCCTCGCAGATCTCTGAAACCCTTTCTCGAACGTAACTCAGTTTAGGGACGCTGAAGGAAATGGCTGATTATTGATGCCACCCGCCTCCTTGTTGTCAGTTTCCCTCCAGTTTGTCTGAAAAAATGTTTGGAGATGTATTGAGCTAGCACAAACGCCCTTCATGTTCCACTCTATTGTTTGTTTCCCCGGTAAGCTCAATAATAAACTATGTTTGTACCACAGTGAAACATTAGGGCTTAACTTTCTGTCGCGGATCATGACGATGCTGGTGATGTTGATGGTGATGATGATGATGTTGGTGATGGTGATATGCGACGACGTCCAGTGGGTGGTGTTTGGTGAGCGTCATATACTAGTTAACGGTAAGATCATAAACGAGCCTGGCGGACATGGACACAAGGCGGAAGGAAGAATTACGCGATACCGCTCTACAGAATGAGAACATGAGAAAATAAAAACAATTCATGTGGTTATGGGCTCATAATAATATTTCACCTAGTAAACTAAACCTTCGGGCGAAGGTTATAAACAAATTTCATCTGTATAAAATTGCCTTCGGACGTCCAAATTACCTTAAAAACTCAGGATAATTATTCAGCAATTAGGGCCCGAAATCGCTGACAATGTTAAAAATCCAGCCTCGGCATGGCGACTAGTATAGTTCAGGCTTCGGCGATCAAGCGATCGCTCAGCCCTCGTTCTTCCATCGGGCACCATGTGGGCTGCATATCAAAACTTCCTACTAAAATGGCTGAATTATTACTATAACCATTACGTTTTCAATATGAGAACTGTTATTTTATCAATTAGAATTTCGGTAGGTCATCATCATCAGCTGGATCTATAATTGGGAGGATGGGACTTGTGAAGTGAATACTGCACCGCCAATTGATGAGCCCACTTCTCACAGGAATTCGTGAAAATCAACGCACATAGATTGAAGTTGCCTTCAGACGCCCAAAAGTCAAGATGGCTACCATGTTTATGCGAGCGTTCTAAATTTTAGGGTGTTTTTGTTCACGAAAACGAGAACCACTTTTAAATTTTTCATATAACTCCAGTTTGAATGGCTTGTAAAGTCTTATAATCGTTTTCTGATCAACATAATTAAATGAATGTTGCTATGTGCACCCCCGATTCCGAAAATTAAAAATTAATTTTACAGAACGTGATAAATTGTAGGATCAACATTCAACAGGTTTGAGAGGCTCATCAAACAAATATTTCTAATTTCGGGGCTTTGCAATTTTATGTAAAACAAAATCACGGAGAAAAGTATATTCCTTAGCGCGACTCTTCGCGTGCACTTCAATTTCACTCACTTTTGTCAACCAGAATCGCCATGAGACTATCATTCTTCGCAGTGAGTAAATACCCAGTTTCGAGAAGCTTAATCCCTGAGTCAAAATGATTCTTCAATTTTTAACCTGACCTACCGCAAACACAAATAGTTGCCAGTGATTTTTAATACAAAAGAGGGTACCAATATCCCCATGGATCAAATTTATCAGCAAATGTACACATGAACCCAGGAGCTACGTGAAACCGTAGTGAGGACTCAGGTTGCTGCTCAGTACTGTACGAGATGCATAGGTACTGGATGAAATCATTCGCTTTGTCCTAGAGCACACCACAAATAGCCAATGTGCACTCATTGTTGTAAAAAATTGCGAAAATGATCAGCCATTGAACACATCTGATCAAATTTGCCGATGATACACTCGTTGGCAAAAACTTTGTACTGCAGATGTTTTCTATTTATGGTGGACAGCATTTTCACAATAACGCCATACATACAAGGCTAAGGTCGATTTACCGGAGCACACAGTATAAAATTCCGGAAAGATGAAGCTTCAAGTAAGACTGGACATGATGCTTTGTTGTTCGCTTCTTATAGCGTTCTTGTTCTGCGTCGACCATGTTGCATGGTTGGAAGCCGCCGGTTTTCACAATTGGTCATCGATATTTAACAACAAGCCGCCAAAGAACTGGGCAGTTCTTGTCGATGGTTCCGTCTCCTAGATAAATTATTGACATCAAATATGCTTCGGTTGGCATTTATAATGTTTTCAGTCACAAATGTTTTCCTAAAGTGCACACAAAACGGTTTTCGAAGTGTAACTTTGCACTAATGGTTTCCCAAATTGTTGTGTTCTACCTAATTATCGATATAACTGTGATGTTTCACTGAGAAAGACGCTTGATCAAATACGCAACTAATGGTTACATATTCCTTGGTGTGTTTGTTTTCTACAGCATTACCTTGTGGTGCTGTAATTCCGCTTTCTGTCATCGAATTCTTCCGGGAAACGACATGATGTAGACACAGGCAACATTCTTGTCACGACGGAAGTCAAGCTAATTCCTTGGTGGCGGATCCACTCACTTAGGTCATCGTTAAATCAACTCAGCTTGTGTAGGTTGTTTTTCTCCGCCCAAGAAAAGCAAATATGATAGACAGGCACCGACAAATTATTTCACCGTTACCTATTTCTATTTGGGACAGCTGCTTCATAACATGCAACCGATTGTTCCTTCGGAGTTTCCACGTACTGTGTCATGACTCTAGTTGAGAAGGTACAGTTATTTCGTTGATTACTTTTCGGAACTTTTTAATCTAATGGCTGGTCATGTATACCTGTGGTTGCTTGGCACATGGAGGGCCTATTTCGAACTGTTGGGTGTATTCTCTGGTGTAGGGAAGTATAACCCAAGAATTTCTTGCTTTCTTCACCTCCTTAGTACACACCGAAC